>NC_134485.1:306872387-306929887 GCF_040206685.1 Ascaphus truei | reverse complement strand
GGTACCCTAACCCCTGGTGGACTCAATGAATGTTTGGACACTAATACTTTGGTGTAATCCCCAGCTTTGGTAATATTGACTCTGCTTTCCCCATTCCTCTTTCTTACCAGTTTGCTTTCCCTCTCCCCCCCCCCCCCCCATCAAAGTTCTTTCTTTTCCTAATCCCTCTCCTTTCCCCTATCTCCATTCCCCATTCCCCATCTCTTTCCCCCATTTTGTCCACACACCCCCTTCCCCTTCCTCTTCTCCCTCTCTTTTCCCTTTTCCCCTTCCCCCCCTCCTTCCCCCCCCCTACCCTTTCCCCTTTCCTTCCCCCCTTTTCCCTCTCCTTTTTCTCTTTTTTCCCTTTCTTCCCTTTCACCTCCTCCCTCTTTCCCGTCCAAATATTTATTTTCCCACCAATTTTTTGTATTTTCCTCCCTTCTCCACTCCTTTTTCAGTCCTATAATATATAGAGTTTTTATAGAGTTTTAGCCTTGAAGTCTACATTTTGATTGAGTCAATAACATTGAAATCATATGGGTAAAAAAATATCCCCCCTTTTTCATCATTGTTGGGGTATAAGAATCTATATTATTGCTATTTGAATAAGCATTTTTTATTTGCTTCCTCATGTGATTATTGATGTGGTCATTTCTCCTCTATATGCATAATTATATATGTATATATTTAACTGTATATTTAATGGAGTTGAATTGTGAATGTATTTTTATTTTTATGGAATGATGAGTGACCTGGGTTATGTGTATTAATATATACATATGGACATATATTTATTTAAAATATAATTTTTAATGTGATTTTTTGATTGTAAATATTATAACTGAGGGTCCTTCATTGTTTGTGTATTGTGTATGTATGTGGGACATGATTTTGTGTGTCCATTTGCATGCACGAGCACACACATATGTTAATTATTTTTATTGTTGTGTGTTGTAATCATTATTATTATAATTTGTCATTATTTATCATTCATCATCTTACATTTCTATTTTTGTTTGTGATTTAGTTTCGTTTATATGATATATGATTTCTATTATCAAATACCTGCGGTTTATATGCCTATTAATATATTGTATTTTGTGCAGCATTGGTTTTTTTTATGTACAAGGATGGTTACGGGCGTTTCCATTGGCTAATCACCGGTGTCTTAGCTTTTCTGTATAGGCACTGACGATTGGCCACTGGTCGCTCCTTTGACCACTCCCTCTATGTAGGTGTGCCTATAAAAACCGAGCCCTCCACCATGTTGGTATTCCCTTTGAAAAAGTCACTGTTGGGACGAAACGCGTCAGGGTACGTCACCACGACACTACGTCATCACGCAGTGCGCACTTTACGGCCGGAGAGCGCATGGAGCTGATCTGAGGCTGACAACTTTAAATCGCATTACAAGCAAAGAGACAGTGTTTTCAATCATCCAAATTGCTGGAGGTAAACCGGATGGGATATTGATCCACTGATGTGTTCCAGGATGGTGTTGCCCTGTTGGTGGTGATTATATCACAAACTGCTTTTAATTCTTGTACTTTTGTGAGTGTCCTTAATCCCCTTGTCCACTTTTTTAACATTAAATTTACTTTTTTACACTATGGGACGTGCGCTCTCTGTTCTTCTCTTTATATATATATATATATATATATTGCATGTCATTTCCCAGAATCCCTTGCTGCAGTGGAAGCACTGTATGCTGGGGATAATGGTGAAAGGCAGGGTTGCAGACCTGCCAAATACATGTGAATGTGCTCACAAGTGATCTTTTTATTTGCTATATATGGATCTTTTTATTTGCTATATATATACAGAAATGGGGGGCAGCTGGCACTCCAAATACATGAAGAAATGAGAGGTGCATATCCTATAATGATAAACATACAAAAGCAGTCAACCCTCGCAAGAGCAGACAGAAAACAGCACTCAAAGGTAAGTGAAAAAGCTTTTTCACTTACCTTTGAGTGCTGTCTTCTGTATGCTCTTGCGAGGGTTGACTGCTTTGTATATATATATATATATATATATATATATATATATATATATATATATATATATAAATATATATTTATATATATATATATATATATATATATATATATATATATATATATATATACCTACATACATACATACATACATACATACATATATATATATACAGTATATATATATATATATATATATATATATATATATATATATATATATATACATATACACACACATTTTATCTTGTTATGGGGTAGATCCTCAGAGATTCATTAAATCTAGGCAACTAAAGTGACATTATGTCAATATGTAACGTGTTAGCCTCCCTGAGTTTAATGGGTATCCATAAAGCTAAATTAAAGCAAACCCAACTTTTATCTCATTAGTATAGGATTAACGGCATGTGAATTTAGCACTGCCTTATTTTAGCTTAAAATGGCATGGCATTATACCTGTGTTACACTTAGGTGGTATTTCTTCCATGCGGACCCTAAATACTGTAGGTGTTTAATTAAAGTGAATAAAAAGGAGACCAGAGAGGAAAATAACCCTGTAAATAACAATATAATAGTTAAACCATACCTACCTGTGGTCTTACACTTATCAAGATCTTGTAAAACACCTATTTCAGGGTATGGATGAGAGTGATGCCATCTTTAGCTCTGATCTAACTAATGTAATGCGTTAACTATGTAACATGGTAAGTCTATTCTACCTGTCTTTCCTCCTGCTATGTAAGTCCATAATACGTTCAGGGCATTAGCAGGTTAATCAGTGGGCTTTTGTCCCCCCTGCAGACTCCTCTGTGATAGACAGAGGTGAGGTGGTGACTCATGGCCTGGGTAAGCATATCAGTATAGGTCTAGACCATGAGCCTGCCCCCTCTGAACCCTAATCTCGAGAGTATCTAAATGTAGTATTCAGTTTTGCTCTGGAGAGAAAAGAGAGAAAGGCTGTCAGTCTCTCCCATTGCGAGGATGAGCTGGCCCACCCCAGGCGCAGTCCTTGGAACATCAGGCACCCTCTAGATGTCTGGGACTTCAAAGACTATACAGCACTCTAGGAAGAGTTGCAGTGGCTGTATACTATGCTGCTAATAAAGAATCCTGGTTCTACTATATTCCCCAGTCTGTGTGTCAGTCCCTGGACAGGGGAGGAGAAGGATGCCGTGGTGGGGGCTGATATTCGGAGCACCCTGGAACCCACTACAGCTGGAGGTGCTGAGTACCCGAGAAGAACTACAGTAATAGAACCCAAAAGCCTGTCCTGGTCTCAACAACAACGCAGACAGTTCAAGATCTCCTGCTCTATACAGGTAGTGCACCACATAAATAGAGTAGACTGTAGAATCTCCCAGAAAAGGGGGGAAACAAGGCTACAACTATAACAGAGCTCTGTGGATATGAGTTGTTAGAGGGAACTATACTTTTGTATACTGTATCATTAGCACTAATAGCTGTTATACTAACGCAAGGGATCCTACCGGCTGAAAATTGCACTTAACACATTGTTACTGAGCTTTGAAGATCCCTTTTAGTACCTAATGAGACGTTAAATTAAGTTAACGTCTTTTTAAGTCATTAACAGACCACTGAGGATCTATTCCAAAGTCTTCTTAGTTTTATAATGGTAGCAGCAGGTGTCCTCTATGAAAATGTATTCAATACAAAAGTATATACCAAGAACCCTATCCATAATAAATTAAGTTTTCAAATGCAAAAATAATCATTTTGTTCAATTTTTTTAATTGAATTTGTCATTTTAAAGCCTCATGTAAAGCCTATATATTTAACCTGCAATTTCTAATACAATATAGTAAGATGTTTGATGCATATAACATTGTAAATTATTCATGCTAACTTGAATACATATATTATTCACAATATTAAAATGGCAACAGGATCCACTTACAAATTAAAACATTTATCTTTTCCATAAAATGATTTTACAAAGCCATGGAAAACACTGCACAAATAAATATGATAAAGTGTGAGATATTTTTTTTTTTTTTAAGTTGCTCAGTTTCAAAATCAGTGCTCAGTTGTACAAAAGATCGTAATAGTCACTCAATATGTGTTCAGATGCAAAGACATGAAAACTTTAAGCCCTAGTAATACCCAAAGCCATTCTGAGAACAGCACATGAGGCATTTCAGGGGCCTCGTGCCATCTCCAGAATGGCATGCACATTCAGATCCATGTGGTACCAGTTGAGTTTATATTTTTCCTCCACCAGCTGAAAGTAATCTGAGTTATTGAAATTGGAAAACAATAAAACTGGCGTGTCCTAACACTTCAGCACTGAGTTTAGCCCCACATGGGCCAGATCAGAGGGCCTTGATTTTCCAACCTCTCTCTGATAGCTGTCCAGTTCATATGCCCTTTGGGAATAATTTGAGTACCCATTATCCCCCACTTCAGAGATTAGGAAGCAAGGACAACTACAGGAAAAGGGAAGCGGGCGGGATCTAAAGGTCAGTGAAGGGATGAGGGGAATCTTTCACCAAAAGAGTGTATGTACTATGTGTTTTATACATATGTAGATCTAACATCTGTTATTATAATACCTGGAGTTGCAGACAATGCAATGCCGACACAATAAAAACACAAATGTTCTGTTATCTCCATAAACTATATTTATTGGTAGGGACTGTAAGTATTTGCAGGACTTGCAGCTACACAAATTGTATCCAAACTGAAAATGTACGTAACTTTTGAAGGATGTTTTAAAATAAATAAATGCACTCAAAGTTCTGCTGCAAATCATTGTGCGGATAATGTAATACATTGCTGAAAATTGTGGGAATGGGTTTAAAACAAGCCCTGCCACATCTTTATATTCATATTGGTAGCTCAGTAAGAGTTATGTTTTAACTGAGCATAAAAACTTTCTCCTCCCTCCACCAGTGCATTATTAAGTGTAACAGGGTATGTTATTATTGCCTGTCTTTCCCCTCCCTGTTATGTAAGTACCTGCCAGCTGCAGGCAGTAACAGGTTAATTATGTGGGCTAGTGATCCCCCTTGTATCTTCTCTGATGGACAGGTGTGTGGTGATGACTCATGGTCTGTGTAAGCCTATGAGGGATAGGTATAGACCATGAGCCTGCCCCTTCTGCTTCCTGATGAGAAGCAGAGACAAAAACGAAGTAGTCCTGCTCTGGAAGAGGAAGAGAGCAGCTATGAGTCTCTCCCATCGCGGGATGAGCATGCCCATCTCCAGTCCCTGGGGCTGGGAGAACATCTGATTATACCAACAGAGGCAGGGCCACTTTATACATTAGGCCGACTAGGCACAGTGCCTAGGGCCTACAAACTTTTTAAGGCCTACAATATTTCACTTTAAAAAATACCTAAACAAAAAAAAAATCACAAAATAAGAGAAAACAGCGAATTTTAATTTAAAATGTCTTGGAAGTATCGATACCTTTAAATATCGAAACAAAAATATTGATGCCAAATATCACTAGTAACAAAAGAAACAAGCGATGAAATTAGCATAAAAATTAGTCAAAATATCGTACACACAGGCCTCTAGAAATAAAAGTGCCTAGGGCCTACGAAGGTCTTAAAACGGCCCTGAACAGAGGCCCTGTAATATCTGGGGCAAGCATCATCCAAAGGCCTGGAGCCTCTGAGACCCTGCACTGCTGTATGAAGAAGATCTGCAGTGATTGCCAATAAAGACCCTTGTTCATCATACTCCTGTCTAAGTGTCAGTCCCTAGGCTGGAGGGAAGAAGCATGCAATAGTGGGGGCTGATCTCTGAACCCCCTGGAGCCCACTACTGCTGGAGGGGCTAAGCACCCTGAGAAGAAGCTCAGAGAATGAACCTAAGCCTGTCCTGATCTCCACTGCACTGCAGATCAAACTCAGCTCCCCTGACCCTGTACTTGCACCACACACAAGGAAGCAGAAGCTGTGTATCTCAAACGGTGGGACGGGGGGGGAGGGGGGAGGATAGTGCAACAATTGGAGGCACTGCTGAGATCAGGACAGGCTTTACGGACTGCAGAAATGCAGCAAGTAAAAGGGGACTTTAAAACCAGCAACACAGCAGCGGATTCAGTAGGGACATTGGTGCAAGGGGCCAGGGCCCCTGATGGCATGGTACCAGGGACCCTTGGGCACCCATTCCTATTCAAAAGGCGGGTGAAATCCAGGGCCAGGAGTAAACCTCACAACGCACTCTGGGGAGCCCCTGGGCACCCAGCACATAGACTGTGCGGAGAAGTGGGGAGTTCTCCCTGAGGCAATGCTGGGGAGAGAGAGGAGTCCCTGAACCCTTCCCTTTTCAACAGTGTTGGGGTGTACCCTGATGGCATGGTTCCAGGGAGCGTGTTACCCTTCACTGGTAAATTCAAGTTCAATATAAGGGTGACCCCACGAGGGCATGTTACACGGGAAGGGAGCACCTTATCAAGCACCCTCCTTTAAAAAGCTGGGATTTGGGGCCAGGGATCTTGCATGGCACTTAAGTACCCTGGGCACCGTTCTACAAATGGCACAAATGCACTGTGCCATGAGGGAGTCGTACCAGATTGAGATGCTCGCCGGTAGTGTGACCCCCACTTTTTTCTCTTCAAGTCATGTTCTATATTGGGGCTCCTAGTAGGAAAATTATCCTGGGAGAGTGAACCCCATCTGTAAATCTGCTGTAAGGGACAATCTGTTGCAGTGTATGGGGGGATTGGGCACCTGGCAGACTCTGGACCTTTCAAGAGGGTCCTAAAGGAGTTCTAAAATGGTGGACACCGCATGGCGGCTGTTCTGTGCTACAAAATGGCGATCCCACTAAGAAGCAGCAGACAGCATGAGCTTCAGTTCCAGATTTGCAAAAGTGTGCAAACAAAGTTGCATGCTTTCGGTGCGAAGCTTGGGCACCGCCCCTCAAAGTGACTGGCTCAGTCGGAGTCAGGTCACACTTCTGTTTACACCCTCTAATTCCACCCAGGTGTGGGTCAAACAGTGATTCAATCAGCCACTTAGAGCCTGCCTCATTTCTGGGAGGAGTCAGAAGTTACTGCGCCCAGCTCAGTTACCAGGAGATGAGTAAGAGAGTGGAGCCACTGCACAACCCTACTGCTGAAGATGTCATGGGCTCGTGTGCCCTTATCAATGCGCCCGGATGCCCAAGTGGTTCAGTGTCTCCTACAGTTGTTACTACTGACGCGGAGTTGCTGTGAGAAAAGTCCACCTTTTACCTGCCGTCCGGAGCGAAGTTCAAGCTCAATTATGTCCATCCCTGAGGCTGCGGAGGTTCCAGTCCATTCGAGGGGTTCCGTGACCCCAGATGTCACCATCATTGCTTCCTGCCTGCCTGCGGAGGAATCCGGGGATCTTGCCTACTTGCAGTCTGGTGATGTTCCTGCTCCTTCTGTTTTCCAGGTTCCGGGTGCGGCCTTGTCCGGTTCACAGCTTGGTGATGCACTTCCGGTTTCACCGGAAGTGACGGCATCACTGGCGCTGGGCTTGAGCTTTCCCGGTGGTTTCGCGAGACCGGCGCTATGCTGTGACATCACAAAGATGGTGCCCGAGGAACCAACTGCCTCTACTGAGCTGCTGCCGGCTCAAATGGTGGCAAACATAGGAATCTTGTTGCCTAATGCTCCTCGCTTTGTGGCTCATGGCCAAAGCTGGGGTTATCATGTTTCAAATGCCACCCTGCCGTTACTTCCACGAGGTCGTGGTAAGCCAGTTTTATATGGACAAGCCATGGACTTGGTTAGGTCCCCTCCACCGGCCCTGCCCAGTCCTGCCCTGCCCATGTTACATCTGTGCATGACAGTGCCTATGTCTGGGTCACTGTCACTGATCCCAAATACTATAAGTAGATTATCCCATACTTTTTCAGTTGGAAGAGCTAGATTTTTGTCACTGTCACCAGTGGGTGATATGGGTTCTGGTTATATGTACTGTCCTAATTTATGACCTGTAATATTATCTTGCAGGTTCGTGACTGACGGATGGTGCAGAAAATTTGGTTCCAGTGGGGGCCATGGAAATTCACCCAGGGGAGAGTTTAACAGGGTATGTTATTCTTGCCTGTCTTTCCCCTCCCTGTTCTGTAAGTACCTGCTAGCTGCAGGCAGTAACAGGTTCATTATGTGGGATAGTGACCCCCCCTTGTACTCTTTTCTGATGGACAGTAGTGTGGTGGTGACTCATGGCCTGTGTAAGCCTATGAGGGATAGGTATAGACCATGAGCCCGCCCCTTTTGCTTCCTGATGAGAAGCAGAGACAAAAACGAAGTAGTCCTGCTCTGGATGAGGAAGAGAGCAGTAGGGCTATGAGTCTCTCCCATCGCGGGATGAGTGCCCACCTCTAGCCCCTGGGGTTGAGGGAACATCCTTGTTCATCATACTCCTGTCTAAGTGTCAGTCCTTGGGCAGGAGGGAAGAAGCATGCAATAGTGGGGGATGATCTCTGAACACCCTGGAGCCCACTACTGCTGGAGGCGCTAAGCACCCTGAGAAAAAGCTCAGAGAATGAACCTAAGCCTGTCCTGATCTCCACTACACCGCAGATAAAACTCAGCTCTCCTGACCCTAACAGGTACTCGCACCACACACAAGGTAGCACCACTGGGGGAGCGAGGGTTGGGGGGAGGAGGGGTGGGGGAACAGTGCTACATAAGGAAATACTCATATCTTTGTTTTGTTTTGCTATGTATTTCATACACATGAAGATATCTTGCTCCAAAGTTATTTGGTGGGAGGGGTCACAGTGACAAGGACTCATTGACACCATTTTATATCTACAATATATGGGTTCTGAGCACACTGTTCCTGTCAATCAGGGTTACTGCTGTTGTGAGTGTAAAATTGTCTATTGGACATTTCCTAAAAGTAACTTCTACAAACCATGTTGTGCTTTCATTTGTACTTATATTTTATGTAAATACAGTACATCCCCTTCATCAGATCCCATCACCACATTTAAATGTTTTCAATAAGGTGTTAACCTTGTGTGATAGTACCTTCTATCATTTAGGGGTACCTCTGTATTTGTAAGTGTAACATATTTTGTTAAGGGGCCATATAAAGTACCCAACCACCCTGTCATAGAATCCATGCACATATACTTAATATGACTATACAAAGTGACCCACCCCAGGATTCTGGAGATTGTCCTCTTTCAGACAATATAAACTGTGTTTGAGTGCATAATTTTCAGTTTTAAATGAATGGTGCATGAGAATCTGCCTAATGCTGTGTATCGTGCATCAAGTTACCTGTTCTCTTGTAAAATCTAGAACTAAACAAAAAGAAAATGTATTAAAATGTACATTTTTAAATAAAGAGAGAGGCGGAATTTGATAGAGTAACGTGTCTCATTCAGACAAAAGTTAGAGTGATATATTACATGTGATATGAACAGGGTTATACATTATATACAAGACATTGCATGCACAGTTAAAGATAATATATTTTAGTAGTTAAATCTGTGTTTTTTTTAATTTATGCTTGTACTTATTTGTTTATTGTACAGTCTGTAGTGTAAATTGATCCATGGCATGGATATGAAGCAACACAATGATTAATTAATGATACATCTAATTGTGTAGCTTTGTGTAATAGTATTACAATGTTCAAAAAAACATTTGTCAGCTGAGGGGCATTTTAATTGCTTCTTTTGCACTCTGATAACCATAATAAATGTTCCTCTTGCCAAGCACAAATTCTGGAGGCTAACCCTCGATCCCTTTATTTCAACTACCTGGCTTGTGTTTTTACAATACATTGAAAATCTCTGCTGATTATAAATACATGCTTCTTTAAACGTCATGTTGTAAACGGTTTAAGGCATTCATTTTTGTGAACCTTGCTTCTTTTTTTTTATTACTAGTGAGGTATATATGTATTGATCCTTTTCATACACTAAACAAGTGTTGATTTTCACAGTCATTCTGCCAGTAGAGACTCGATGTGGAAATGAAACGCAGCATTTTACAAGCATCCCTTCTCACATTGTTACTGTCTCAGACCTAACTGATCTAATCAATGACACAAAGCATTCAGATTTTCGGAACGCCTCCCAAGCCATCTCTTACCATGCTATTGGAAGACACTGCGGTGGGGCAGGTCTCTTGCACAAGCACCGATTGGCTGGCAGGAGATCAGTGTCAATGTTTAAGCAGCAGCGTGAGGTGAATAGAGTCAGTCTGTAAAGAGGCATTCGGAGCTGAGAAATCGCTGGATCTGAGGGATTAAATACACTACTCAACTGTTGAATTGTACAAACCCCCTACTTAATTTCGAATGGATATGTTTTTACTGTATTTTTGTAGTCCGAGGACAGTCTGGAGCATTTTTTTCCATTCACTGCTGTGATGAGCCAGCAAAGGAAAATGCACAGGATGTTACAGATTCTACAATTAACTATGCTGCCCTTCATACTTTAAATAAAAGACATGAAACGATCACTTTGGAGCTACCCATGGTGCTTTTCATTTGGGGAATCTATTGTTTTTGGTTTGCAAGATTGCTGTTAGTTGCACACGCTAAAGAAAGGAGCAGCAGCAGTGTGCGGCTCGTACAGCAGCTGTGTGCTCTAAACCAAGGTTTCTCTGCTTGCTAAAAGGTAAGATTAGATCATAATACAGGATTTTTCTATAACCGCACCATATTTTTTTGTCAGATTGTAAAGTATTAGAATCCATTAAGAAAAAGCCACAGTGAATGCTTGTTAGGGGAAGAATATCAAGTGTATTATGACAATTTATACTGAATGTGATTTTTAGTTTTACTGAATCTGACTCATGCAGCTATTACAGCCTCTGCATTCTGAGTGTGACATTCATGTATCAATGGCCAGGAATGCACACACAAAATGCTAAATATTCTAATACCTGTGATATGCTTGGTAATTACTTTGGGAAAATGAAACTGGGTTACTATTTATCCCCCTACAATAATTTGCAATGGCTACAACTTGATCCACAAAACAATTGGATTTGGGGGAGGGGGGGTGGGTCGGGAGGTTTGCTTGCAAATTTCTCTCGGTTGGGTAATTTCTCTCTTGCCTTTCATCTCTTTTAATACACATATTTGCGATGTGTAATATACATTGTGAGCGTCCCTGCGAATGCAGCAAGTACCTCTTTCTGGAAAGTCTGTGTTTTCTCGTTTCCCATTTGTGCACCCAGCCATGCTTTGCCTGTTGATTTGATCTACAATGTGGAATGAAAACGGAAAATTAACTGAATACGACTGCTTGTAAGCCAGTAGCTGCATCATTTCCTAGAAATATACCCTATTGAGAAATGACTGAGATCAGAATGCGAATGTGATACTTGTGAACTCATTGTAAGTGTTGTGTGGGTATCAAAGTATGTTGATGATTTGTAGGCTAAATATACGCATTTTCATTCTGGATGCAATGTTTTGTTTATTATATACATAAAACTGTAGTTAATTTCTACATGCAGTCGATTGCAATGATACAAGGCTAGGGAAATGTTTTAACATGAATTACATTTATTCAAAGCAAGTAATATATTTGCCTGTAACAGAGGTTTGGATATTGAGTAATTTGATTATGAAAATGGTAAGCAAATAAGTATTTTACCATGTTTGTTTTATTCTTTCTTAAACATCATAAGTGTCTGTACAAAAGCATTTTTATTCAAATTTCCATAAATATATATATATATATTTTTTTTTAAAGGAGTTGTAGCATAGGCAGGATAGTGAAAAATTGTCTTTGCAGCAGAAAACAATCACTGATTTAACCCTGCCAGCCTTTTCTGCCATGGTCCATTTGCTGCCTATCTAACTGCAGGTGTTTTTAAATCAACAGGTTCAAGGGACTGCGAAAAGAAGGCGAGTGAAGCAAACAGAGGAAAACCTTCACACACGCATCTGGGGATGTACCTTTCCATTTTATTATTATTTTTTCTTTGGGCTCCTGCCCTGACTTTAAAAAACTTAAATTATTCAGTACCAGAGGAGGGGGCAGCTGGAACTGTTATTGGCAACATCAGTAAAGATGCAAAACTGGGCATCCCAGAGAGGGGTAGGACGTCGAACTTCAGAGTTTTGGAGAATTCTGCACCTCATTTACTGGATGTGGATCAGGACAGTGGGGTGTTGTTCACCAAGCAACGAATTGACCGTGAAAATCTGTGTCGAAGAAGTCCTAAATGTCAGCTATCCCTGGAAGTATTTGCAAATGATAAAGAAATATGTATGATTAAAGTGGATATCCTGGACATTAATGACAACTCGCCCAGTTTTCCCTCTGAGCAGATTGATATTGACATTTCAGAAAATGCATCTCCCGGAACAAGATTTCCACTCACCAGTGCCCATGATCCAGATTCTGGGGAAAATGGCTTAAAGACTTATGTGATAACCCGGGATGATTACAGCTTGTTCTCCTTAGATGTAAAATCCAGAGGTGATGGCACAAAGTTTCCTGAGCTAGTTATTCAAAAACCATTGGATAGAGAGGAGCAAAGTCATCACAAGCTAATTTTGACTGCTTTGGATGGAGGAGATCCTCCCAGATCAGCCACTGTGCAAATAAATGTTAAAGTTATTGATTCCAATGATAACAGCCCTGTTTTTGAGGCACCTTCTTATATGGTGGAAATTCCAGAAAACTCACCATTAGCCAGAGTTGTAATTGATTTGAATGCTACAGATGCAGATGAAGGCGCCAATGGTGAAGTCCTGTACTCTTTTAGTGGCTATGCACCTGATCGAATTCGGGAGCTCTTTTCAATTGATCCTAAAACAGGCTTGATTCAGGTAAAGGGTAACTTGGACTATGAGGAGAATGGACTCATTGAAATTGACATTCAAGCACGTGATCAAGGCCCAAATCCAATCCCTGCACACTGCAAAGTTACTGTAAAAGTGATTGACAAGAATGATAATGCCCCATCTATTGGCTTTGTATCAGTCCGGCAGGGAGCAATTAGTGAGGCTGCACCTTCTGGCACAGTTATTGCCTTAGTCCGGGTCACTGACAAGGACTCTGGGAAAAATGGACAGCTTCAATGCAGGGTTTTGGGCAATGTGCCTTTCAAACTGGAAGAGAACTATGACAATTTCTACACTGTTGTAACAGACAGACCTCTTGATCGTGAGATACAGGATGAATACAATGTAACTATCATTGCAAGGGATAATGGGAACCCCCCTTTAAATTCCACCAAGTCTTTTACTGTTAAGATCTTAGACGAAAATGACAATCCACCACGTTTTACCAAAGCTATGTATGTGTTGCAGGTATCTGAGAATAACATTCCTGGGGAATATTTAGGTTCTGTTCTCGCACAAGATCCAGATTTGGGACACAATGGCACTGTGTCTTACTCAATCTTGTCGTCCCATGTTGGTGATGTGTCAATTTACACCTTTGTCTCTGTCAATCCTACCAATGGTGCAATTTATGCCCTTAGATCTTTTAATTATGAACAGACAAAATATTTTGAGTTTAATGTGCTTGCAAAAGATTCAGGCTCCCCTCACTTAGAAAGTAATGCTACTGTGAGAGTATCTGTATTGGATGTTAATGACAATGCACCAGTCATTTGTTTACCTACCTTGCAGAATGATACAGCAGAGATTCATGTACCCAGGAACGTAGGTGTGGGGTATGTTGTGAGCACCGTCAGAGCAATGGACAATGATTTTGGAGAAAGTGGCCGATTGACCTATGAAATTGTATATGGGAATGAAGAGCACCTTTTTGAAATGGATCCAGTGACAGGAGAGATCAAAACACTTAATCCCTATTGGGAAGAGGTTGCACCTGTAGTAGAACTTGTTATCAAAGTGACAGATAATGGTAAACCATCCCTTTCAGCTGTGGCAAAACTCATCATTAAATCTTACACAGGATCTCTACCAGAAGGAGAACCCAGAGTAAATGGAAAACAGCACCAATGGGATATGTCTTTGCCTCTTATAGTTACATTAAGCACAATTTCCATAATATTGTTGGCTGCTATGATCACTATAGCTGTCAAGTGTAAAAGGGAAAACAAAGAAATCAGAACTTACAACTGTAGAATCGCAGAGTACAGTCATCCTCAACTAGGAAAAAATAAAAAGAAGAAAATAAACAAGAATGACATTATGTTGGTGCAGAGTGAGGTAGAAGAGAGAAATGCAATGAATGTTATGAATGTTGTGAGCAGTCCATCACTTGCAACATCGCCAATGTATTTTGATTACCAAACTAGGTTGCCCCTCAGTTCGCCTCGTTCAGAAGTAATGTATCTTAAGCCTACGTCCAATAATCTGACTGTTCCTCAAGGCCATGTAGGCTGCCACAACAGTTTTACAGGACCAGTGAACAATGCTACTGAGACTTCTTCTAATCGGATGTCCATAATTCAGGTATGATCAAATTAAAGTTGCATTTTCTTCCTGTTTCAATGTGTGTGTGTGTGTGTGTGTGTGTGTGTGTGTGTGTGTGTGTGTGTGTGTGTGTGTGTGTGTGTGTGTGTGTGTGTGTGTGTGTGTGTGTGTGTGTGTGTGTGTGTGAGATGTACCATGTTCACATTTTATTGTTTAAATCATCTTGACAGGTTTATACATTATGATTAACCAATTCCACATTGTAGTTCTTTTATCTAGTTTGGCATTTGAAAAAGCTGTAGTAAACTTCCTGGATTTTGTTTTTTGAGCCAACATACAGCACAAAATTAGACAATCTTATGAATAAGCAGACAATTTTGTTATTTAAACATATTTGTTTTTTTTAAGCCTCTTTTAAATTCACAATGTATTTTTGAATGATAAAAAAATGTACCGTCTGTGATCTTTTAATGTAAGTCTGAACAGTAGACTGGATTCGGCAGATATTTTATGGAAATAATAGGCATATGTAAAAAGTATTAAAAAAAATAATAATAATTTTACTCTCAATTACATTGTCCAATGTTATTTTTGGATATTGCAAATATTAAGCTAATTTAGCTTTATCTCTCTGAAATACAATATTATAATTTTGTAATATTTGCTCTAAAGCGTAACTAGTGTAAGGATTCCTAGCACAAAAGGGAAGAACATTGTAGATTTTCCTCTGTCTCTTAGACAAAATGTTGCACACCATACATTTAAAAATGCAACTTAAAATCTAAATGCATTGTATTGTTTATGATATTTCATAATTGGAAGCTCAATAAATGAAGTGCTGAAATTACCAATAATGGTTTTGGTGAACAATGTCTTGCTGGACCTCCAATTACTGACGGGGTTACAGTAAGTCAGTACTGGATTGCTATTATACTTGGCAAACCCCAAGCAATATAAACAAATATGTTCTTTGATTTCTATACCTTCCATGATAATGACCTATGGACAAGGTTAAAGTCAACTATATTTAAATTGCTTTAATTGACTGTCATGGAAACAATAATTTAATTTGTATGCAACTCAAGCTGCAACTGGTAGGTGTAGGTTAGCATATCAAACTGAGCATGTATCTGCTATTGAGTGGAACAAAAATAACTCAAATAGTTTCTTAAATAGTAATTTAATTGGCTGAATTTGATATGCTTGCTTAAAATATAATGTAATCTACTGTATTTAATGACAAAAACAGCAGGACTATCAGTCTGCCCAGCAATAATAATCAACTGGTGATGGTAATGTAGTTTATTATAACAATCACACAATCTATAAATGGTTTGATTCAGTAAAGGAGACTGAAAAATGTTAAATGTAATCAATTGGATAGCTCTATAGTACATTCACAACAATTCAAATTTCTTTGGTAGCAGGTAACATATGGCTAGTAACATAACCCGTAAGCACTTACTGTACACACCCTTTTGCAATTTAGTGTGAATCATTAAACCGTGCTACCCATTGCTGCCTCTTTAAAGTTGTGGTGTTAAAGATTTGCATATGCCAGAACACCAAGCAATCTTATATTATACTGTAATAAAATGACCAGATTTTTATCTGTGTTACAGAATGTGAGTATCCTAATTTACGTTAATCACCTATCCAACTCCCTACTTTCCAATCACAATTTTAAACCCCCTATTCTCTCCCCTCCCGCCACTCCCCGTCCTTTTAATTAAAATCTTGTGGGGTTTAAAGCAGTTTATAAGCTTCTAACACACAACGTCACAGTTGAGGTTAATTTGTGGTTGCATGTGCTTATTAGATTCTTGGCAAAATTCTCTCGTGGATCAAACAAACAAAGTTGTGGAATTACAACAAAATTCAAACATGGATGAGTGCAATAAAAATTTTACATATCTTTCCATGTACTTACTGTATCGGAATTACGTTATGGAAGACCAAATAAATCCAACATTTTATATTTCTACACTTTCCGATTACAGTGTGTGCTTGCTTGACGATCTCAGCTACATAACAATAATATGGATCTAAAGTACTTTCATGGTTAGAACAGACCTAAAAGAATGATAATGTTTAGTATGCTGCAGGATTTGAGTTGTAAAATATTCAGAAATGTGTGCATACATTATATACACTGTGCAGTATAACACCGTAGACTAATTTCACTACTAATACAAATGTTATTTCAGAAAACTTACAGTATACTGTATGCATCAAGTCAGTACTCTTAATAAAACAAAAAAAATCACTAATATTGAATTAGTGAATTGTTGGTGATATTGTTCTTTCTAGTGAATTACAACTGTGTATGTATATACATTTTAACTCTATCTGTGTGATACACCTAATTTGGAAGCACTTTAGGTTTCACAGCAATGGGCAATTAACCGTTTAAAGCTTGTTGTCAATGCATATTACTCCTTACTCCTCAACAAAAATGCCCAAAACAAAAAAATCTTCTTTCTAAAATCCCATCTGTTGACTAAAACATTATATACAATAGGCATGGCAATACAGCTTTTACAAACATTTAACTATTTGCAAAGTCCTTTTTAAAATACTTATTTTGTTTCAAGGATAGTGTAGGTTATTGGTCTTTGGGCAAAATTCAGAGAGATCCTTTTAATTTCACATATATTTCTGGGATATTGCTTCCTATATGCATTGTCTAATTAATGAATTACAATACACACTATAAAATACTGTACACTTCATCTATATGTTCTTGTATTAGTTTTGCACATATTGCAAGTGTTCATAAGTTGATCCGTTATCATTTTGAGACCAGTGACATGTTTGGCTTTCATTTGTTCATTATGAAAAATAATCAAAATATTGTAGGCCTAAATTACAACTAGAATTGTAGTTGTACACACCAAGTTTGAAAGAAAAAAATGTGTTCTGCCTTTGCATGACTCTTGGTTTTGTACAGGTTTATTAAGTTTGTGGCATATTTATACAAAGTTGCACTACCTGTGAAGTATTTAGACATTCGATTTTTAAACTTGGTGCATCTCTGCTTCCTTACTGGTTGCCTCAACACCTGTGGATTTTTTATTCATGAACATTGTTTACCAACCTTTCACCAGGACTCAAAAGCAAGACTGCTTTTGGGAGTAACCAGTTAATTATCAAGAACACATGCATGCATTTGGCTCATTTGTGAATGTGCGATAAATTTATAGGGGCATATGTACTAAGTGTAGCTAAATTGGCGCATGTCAAACTCAATTTAAAATACCCTTGTGTGCCTGCTGCGTCAAAAATGATTTCTTTCATTTGTTTTGGCGCACAGAAATGGACTGCGCTTGGCGTACAGATGTAAATGGTATGTACTAAAAATTATTTTTTCTGTGCACCACAAAATAAATAAAAATGTGAGGCTGCGCTTCTAAGTTTTTAAAGTAAACCAGTTCTATCCACATGTGTTGTCATTATGGTTTCATATTTTTCTACAGCTTGGTAAAATATGTTGAGGACATTTTGAGCTCTAATAATGATCACAAAATACATGTTTTTATTACAACTTTAAAACATGTGGCAGAATGGAATTAAGATTGGGATTTACAGGGTGACATGATCCACTGCAGTATTCTTTGTAGTCTTTAATTAAGTTGGTTTATAATAAAGTACCAATGTTTACATTTTCAAAATGTTGTGGAATTTACAAGTCAATATGAGACATAATAGGACACTTAACAATGTGCAATCTGTGATCGTTTGTATTTAAATAACAAGACATTGATATTGATGATAACACACAATCAAGTCAGTCTCTTATCAATCTTTTGTCTTGAATGGAGGTGCAAAAAGCAGTCATCTAAGGCTGTTCAATGACATTGAAAGAATAGGAAGTGTGAGTCTGAATCTTCATATGTAATATCTTTATATGTAAGTCACACGTGTCAAACTGTCTGTTACATGATCTGTCTTATACAATATTTTTTGCTACGAGTTCATATATCAATAGAATGTTCTTCACAAGTACTTTGCAGAAAAATAGTTATATTTCTGAATTTTCTACATTTTTGAACCCCAAATCACCCAAACGTGTTCATTTTAGGTATTTATGACAAAAGCTCACAAGTTGCCAATCATATTGTGATCGTTGAAAAATCCCATTGATCGTGGTGTGATTGCTGCTTCAGAGCTTATTCAATAAACCCCTAGGTCTCCACTCTGCCATAACCAGGTTTTTTTTTTTTCTATTGCCCCCATCCGAAACTCTTAAATACTACTTCAAAAGTTGCTATTTAAAACAGATACTTAATTACTATTAAATTCTACCAACTGCATTATATTCATCCTAAAGGCCTAACACTAGCAGATCACTTATATTACACTGCACATGTGCTAGTAGTAGTTTAGAGTAAACCTAACACTAGTTATCAAATATTCTGATGCGGTGCCATGAAATCTCAAGTTTTTAGATTTGAGAGTATGACCAGATTGTAAATTAAGGCACCGAGGTCAGTCTTTTTTCACCCCACAAGTTTGCATGTTTCCTTTGATGGAAAATAATTAATAACAGAACTGTTCCTTTTAGTAGAGGCATTGAAAGCTATACCATAGTAAAAACAAAATAATGAACACTAAACTGTAGCTACAGTAAGAGCACAAGATAAAAATGACCTATGTCACATGTCTTGCAATTGCTTAAGGGGCTTTCTCTATATCAGTCGATCGTGCGGTTTTGGGACAATTTCCCCTTTTACATCAATGGGGAATTTTGGCGAAAAACAGCCTGGTTGGATGCTTCATTGGATATAGAATAAGGCTTCTTGTTGAGACTTAATTTTTAAAGTGTTTCTTTTTTTTGGGGGTGGGGAGGGGGGTGAGCACCCAGCAGTAAGCTCCTTGTAACATAGAGGACAACACAAGTTTAATTTGACTAGTATTTTTGCTGATCTCCTTTTAAGATTTTCATAGATGTAGATTAATTGCTTTTGTAATATGCTTTGCAGTATGTGATCCACTTTGCTAATTGTTGTGAGATTGGAACTTAAAATGTTAACATTATTTCTGAATCCTTTAAAATCTATACATGTATATCAACTTTATATTTTGGAAAGTTGTTTGTCTGTCCACTATACATTGGAAGACCTCAAATCAAACCAAATTGTGCATGATGATTCCTGAGATCAAGATGCAGGTTTTTGTCTGTTTGGATACAATTGAATGCCAGTTTGAATGAAGATAGCAGACTGAACCTTTCAAAACTATACTTATTTTAAATAAATTAGGCAGGATTGTATCGTGTGTGTGTGCGTGTATGTATGTATGTATGTATTTGTGTTTATATGTACTGTATGTGTGTGTGTGTGTGTGTGTACGGAAAGTATTATCTGACATTTGCCCCCCCCTCCCCCCTCTCACTTACCAGGCTTGGCAGTGACACAGTGGGAGCGGAGCAGAAGGAAGATGTTGAAGCAGCGTTGGCTTGGCTGTGGTCGTTGAAGACATCCGATCGGAGCAGGAGCACAGGAGATGGCAGGGGCGTACCGCGCTGTAACATCGGAAGTTGACCGGCGTCTGACTTCCGGCACCAGTGTTACATGTACCTACCCTGCCCTTTCCTGTGCTCCTGCTTCAATCGAATTTCTTCGTCTGCCACAGCCAAGCCACCACCACCCACTATCTCATCGTCTTCCCAATGCTGACATCGTCTTCTACTACCACTCCACTGCCTAACTCTTGTGCTGCTCCACTCCCGCTGTGTCGCCAACAAGCTTAATAGGTGTGGGGGGGGGGGGGGGTGTTAGATAGATACACATTCATATATTTTAAATTGAAAAAAATCTTCATTAAAGTGTAGTTAAGATTTGTTAGCAAATCTTTCAAATGTCTGGAAATTTCGAAGGTAAGGTGACACGCAAGATTAACTCCTCCCCCCGATGCTTTGCTAATGTTAACATACAAATCAGTTGTATCATTTGTGATGTATGTTTATGTGCCTGATGGAACAACTACAAATATTGTTTAGCCAATAGCATTAGAATACAAGTACATATTTTTTTAGTTTCGTAGTAAAAAAAAAAGTTATCCATTTATAAATGTCAGTATTGTTTCGTTTTTTTAGAATTCCTGGGCAACGCCGGGTACATTCAATTAGTGTTGCAATATTTTGGGGGCATATAGGACAAAACATATGCAGTAAATATGTTGTTGCAAAAAAATTGGACTTTGGCCATGTAACACTTATATATTGTTTTATTATTTGTGCAACATTTGAATTTTAAATTGAAAAACAGATATCACAAAACATGAAATACCTACTGATTTTAGGTTTATTTGTGCTACACTGCCTTACCAAGGAAATAATACAGTGCTCAATTCAATGTGGCAATTAATTAAACAATTAGATATTTCAATATTGCAGAGATCAGGGCTGAAGTTCTAAAAGCATTTTTTAAACGCACACTAGTGGCTATTTTAAGAGCTAAAGCAAAAAACAAACACACTTTAATATCTCTAGCATAGAAAACCACTAATGTAAATTATGTCTCAGTATTTGATTCAAGTTAAACTTTAAGGAAAATTAGCAATTTTAGGGCAATTTGTTTCAAAATGTTTGACTGTTTAATGGAGCTGCACATGGATTGAATATGTTAAGCAATCTATAGAAGGCAAATCACACTAATAAACATGCCTCTATTCACATTGACACCTATACCTGCAGCATGTTTTTTTTTTTTTAATAGACTTCTTTTGGTATTTATAAACGAAGATTGTAAACAGAACTGCTGTTGAGGATACTTTTTATACACCAAAAATAATTTCTTGGGGTTTAACCTTGTAGATATCTTTCAGTATTATCTGTTATGAAAAATAATATATTTCTTTATTGAGATGAATGCAGCTTAAAACAATCATTGTATCAATAATAGTGGTTAGGATGACAGTCAGATTTCGTCATGGTACGTTAAACTTTCACAGGGAAATTAATTGCTTTCTCTTATAACCCTTGAATCCAAATCATATAGCGTGAGACAAGGTTTAACCACAAACATATAGGAATTGCACTACCAGATAGGCCTTTGGAGTATTTATGTACACTGCATTATAGGCCTCTTGAGCATTGAAGAGGTTAAACCATTATGCACCTTGAAATGATCTAACCCTGCACTGGACACGTGCAATTGCATTTGATCAAAATCAAATTCAGATTTAAAGGTAGTTGCAGCCACAGGGAGAATAAATGTACATACAATGTTAGACTGTCTTCACAAACATATCAGAATAATGTATTGTTGTAAAGTAAATAACATTAAGGAGCAGATTAAAAGAGGAAATAAACACCTACTGTAATCCAACAGTATAACATTTTGAATTTAGCTGGGATATATTTCACACAAATTAATAAGAATTATGGTGCATATTGCATTACATTATGATCCTATATTTCACTTTAAGAACAGTGTCTGGAACATCCATTGAAGTAAAATAAAGTATACAAACAACTTTTGAGGTATAATTGGAAAAAATAACTAATAGAAGAATACTTTATGACAAAATATAGCTCATTACCAAAGAGGTTATGTATGAGTGATGGATTCTAAAAGCTTTGAACTATCAGTGTAAAGCCAGAAGGTGGCAGTAATAAGCTGATCTTCAATCTTAAGCTTTCTCAAGGAAATAAAGAAAGGGAAGAAATTAAGTCAGTCAAAGAGAAGAACTGAGAGTGAAGGTTGGCGTATGGAAAATGGAGGATCAGAGGATTTAAGACCACACTAAACTGTTGAATTCTAGCAATTTACACTACCGTTGGTTAGCTTTCGGTGTATTCCCTTAAAATAGATGTAATGTATTTTAATGCAGGCTCTACTAAATGCTGTGAATGAACAATTGAAGTACGAGCAGAGGCAAATACAAAGGCTTCAGCTTTTTGCAGAATTCAATACGCTGTGTCTACTACTTTAAAAACAAAATAGAGGATGAAAATAATCTACACAAAGCCAATGACTGGGAGCTATCTTTTCGTGCTTTTCTAACTCGGAATCTGATTAATTATTTTATTTGCAAGATCACTTGCATGCATAAAAGCTGAAGAGAAGTAATTACCATCCAGGACTGGTTGGATTACTGTGTTTTTGTATATTCTCTGCATCTCTTTTGAAAGGACGCTAGAGTAAGTAAGACTGGCTCAACCCTTTTTATCTTCAAAACTGCAAAAAAATATATATTTTATGTTTTATTAAGCAAAATAGTGGGTTTCTGAAATAGGTATAGAATATATGATGCAATCAACTAATTACCTTGAATGGGAGGCATAAGATGTTTTTGGTCAATAAAATCAGCTTAACTTTTGAATTTGTATTATCCAAATATTGAACTGCCTGAATACACTGTATTATTTACCTATTCAAGCCTGTTAGGAGAAAAAGAGAAAATAAGTATTATTCAGAATATAATTTGAGCTAATCAACTTGAATGAGCTGAAGTCACTGGTGCTCTTGCTTTAACATGGAGTCCATACAGATTTTGTAGCTATTGGTGACATAAACAATGATTGCTGTGTATTCTTTTCAACATTCAAAATCAGAATTGCATTTTGTTTACATTGTATGATTTGCCACAGAATTTCAATAAAATCAATTTACTAGTGAAGCGAGCAGGGAGGAAGTCTAATAAGAAGGCGATGTTCGGCAAAAATAAAAGAGCAGTTGACAAAATCTAGCTGTGAATGCAGCAACTGTTCTCTATTCAACAGTGATTTTTTTTTTCCGTTTTATAATCTGTGCATCCAGCCATGATTTGCCTGTTGATTTGTTCCAGCCTGCACAATGAAACCTGGAATCTAACTGAATACAATTGTCAGTTGTAAGCTGATGTGGCTACTGGCTTTGCAGAGAAAAAAAAAACTGTGAAAAATGACTGAATTCAAGCTGTGATTGTAATACTTTTCAGTTGATGATCAACTTTGATGGGTTCCTGCATTTTGGATTTTTTCCAGATAGCCTGCAAATCCCTACACGATGTAATATTCATGTTCTGTGTTGCTTGCAAATAGAGATTATGTTAAACAGAATAAAAATTGAAAGTTCTTAGGACAGCTGACAGTGTATGTTAGATTTTTAAATGCAGCAAATATTCTTTTAAAAAATGTCACATTTTATTGCCTCTTCCAGGTGTTTTGGACTTTCTTAATCAAATTATGGACACTATCAACAATGTAACTAAGCTCGCTTCCATTGCTGGTGTTTGTGTTGTTTATGGACCTATTTTTCACTACACTGTCTACAAATTGTATGTGTAGATTGAAGTCTATCTAACCCTAATTGGAAAAGATAATTCACATCTGCTTTTAACCAATCTGAGATATGGAAAACAACTGGATTTTCTTGCAAATAGTGCAATCCCTAATACTGTGAGTTCATGTGCTGTATGTTTATCCTCCATTTCTTTTTAAATCAACTGGAGTTTTAGGGAGAAAGGTAAAAAAGTGAGACTAAAATAAAATTAGCAAATCTGTATACAACCACTCTCTGGGATGTACTTTTTTACGTGTTTTTTCTTCTCCCTTTGGGGTCCTGATCAGGCTTTAAGAAACTTAAATTATTCTGTTCCGGAAGAGAGAGGAGCTAGAACTGTGATTGGCAACATTAATAAAGATGCAAAACTGAGCATCCCAGAATTGAGAAGAAAATCTAGCTTCAGAGTGTTGGAGAATTCTGCCCCTCACTTGCTCGATGTAGATCAAGAAAGTGGGCTACTGTTCACTAAGCAGCGGATTGACCGGGAGACCCAATGCCGGAAAAGCCCTAAGTGTTTGCTCTCTCTAGAAGTATTTGCAAATGATAAAGAGATATGTATGATTAAAGTGGAGATCCTGGATATTAATGATAACTCGCCCAGTTTTCCCTCTGAGCAGATTGATATTGATATTTCAGAAAATGCATCTCCCGGAACAAGATTTCCTCTGACAAGTGCACAAGATCCAGATTCAGGCGATAATAGTTTGAAGACTTACATGATAACGCAGGGTGAATCTGGCTTGTTTTCTTTGGATGTAATATCGAGAGGTGACGGTACAAAATTTCCTGAGCTAGTAATCCAGAAAGCACTGGATAGAGAAGAGCAAAGTCAGCACAAACTAATTTTAACTGCTTTGGATGGAGGTCATCCTCCAAGATCGGCAACTGTGCAAATAAATGTTAAAGTTATTGATTCCAATGATAACAGCCCGGTTTTTGAGGCACCTTCTTATATGGTAGAAATCCCTGAAAACTCCCCCTTAGGCAAAGTTGTAATTGATCTCAATGCTACAGATTCAGATGAAGGCTCCAATGGTGAGGTTTTTTATTCATTTAGTGGCTATGCCTCTGATCATGTTTGGGACATTTTTTCAATTGACTCAAGAACTGGTCTGATTCAAGTGAAGAGTAACTTGGATTATGAAGAAAATGGACTTATTGAAATCGATGTGCAGGCACAAGATCAAGGACCTAACCCTATACCTGTGCACTGCAAAGTGACTGTTAAAGTAGCTGACAAAAATGACAATGTTCCATCTATTGGCTTTGTATCCGTCCGGCAGGGAGCAATTAGTGAGGCTTCACCTCCTGGTACAGTTATTGCTTTGGTCCGCGTTGCTGATAAAGACTCAGGGAAAAATGGTGAAATGCAATGTCGAGTCCTTGGCAATGTGCCTTTCAAGCTAGAAGATAATTCTGACAATTTCTACACTGTTGTAACAGATCGGCCTCTTGATCGTGAGATACAGAATGAATACAATGTGACTATAATTGCCAGGGATAATGGCAGTCCACCTCTAAATTCCACCAAGTCGTTTATGGTCAAGATCTTGGATATAAATGACAATCCTCCACGTTTCTCCAAAGCAATGTATGTGTTGCAGGTGTCTGAGAATAACATTCCTGGGGAATACTTGGGTTCTGTCCTTGCACAAGATCCAGATTTAGGGCAGAACGGCACAGTGTCTTACTCAATCTGGCCTTCATATATTGATGGCGTGTCAATCTACACCTATGTCTCTGCCAACCCGATCAATGGTGCAATTTATGCTCTTAGGACGTTCTACTATGAACTGACAAAATATATTGAATTTAAAGTGCTTGCAAAAGATTTAGGCTCTCCTCATTTAGAAAGCAATGCTACGGTGAGAGTGACTGTATTGGATGTTAATAACAATTCACCAGTCATTGTTTTACCTACATTGCAGAATGATACAGCAGAGATCCATGTACCCAGGAATGTGGGCATAGGGTACATTGTAAATACTGTAAGGGCAATGGACAAGGACTTTGGAGAAAGTGGCAGATTGACGTATGAACTTACACATGGGAATGAAGAGCACCTCTTTGAAATGCACCCAGTGACTGGAGAGTTAAAAATACTAAATCCATATTGGGAAGTCATTGCTCCAGTAGTAGAGTTGGTGGTCAAAGTGACGGATCATGGTAAACCATCACTTTCAGCTGTGGCAAAACTCATCATCAAAGCATACAATGACTGTTTTCCTGAGGGTGAGCCAAGAATAACTGCAGAACAACAGGACTGGGATACATCTTTACTTATTATTGTTACTTTAAGCACAATTTCTTTACTATTGCTGGCTGCTATGGTTGCAATCGTTGTCAGGTGTAAAAAGGAAAACAAACAATTGAGGCCATACAAGAGTAGAATAGCAGACTTCAGTCACCCTCAGTTAGGGAAAATAAAAAATAAAAAAATAAACAAGAATGAAATTATGTTGGTGCAGAGTGAAGTGGAGGAGAGAGATGCAATGAATGTTGTGAGCAGTCCATCACTTGCTACATCGCCAATGTATTTTGATTACCAAACCAGGTTGCCCCTCAGTTCTACTCATTCAGAAGTAATGTACCTGAAGCCTACATCCAATAATCTGACTGTTCCTCAAGGGACTGTAGGATGTCACAACAGTTTTACAGGACCAGTTAGCAACACAACTGAGATTTCTTCCACTTGGATGTCCATAATTCAGGTAGGGACATTTTCATATTCTTTGGACTTAACAATGGTGTTTAAAAACAAAATGTTATTGTAGATTTGAATTTAGTGTGTATAAATATATATAAAACTTTTTTTAAACATTGCTTCAGGTTCTTCAGTGCATTGCACATTAGTGCATAACTGACCTCCCCAACTTTCAGAGGGTTAAAAATAATCCTACAACATTAATCCAATCATTTAATATTTAACATCAACCTTAGTCCAATTGTACTGCTCCATCTTTAAAACCTGTTTTGGAAATTGTACTGTATATAATGAATATTGTGTTTGAAATTATTCTATTTTTAATAAGTGGCATACAGTAGTTGGTAGCGCTGTATACAAGCACACTGTAGCCATATTAGTTCAACCAATTGAATTAACCATTGATTGGAAAAATATACCTGTCCACGACAGGCTGTCAACTCATTGATTACAAAGGCCATCTGTTGATGTTATGCAAGGATTTCATACAACCTATTTATCAGTACAATTTTATTGATATAAAGTCAATGGGGGTTATTAACAAAACAGTGATTGGTACATTATTACACAGAAACTCCCATGAACTCTAATGGGAGAATCTGTGCAATGGTGTACCTATTTGCACTATCACAGTTTAATGAATAACCTCAATGTATCAAGCACATTTCCCCCATATGCGACAGCTGGTGATTTGCGAAGTGTGAAGAAGGTGTTACATGACGTGCATATTATAATGATATTTATCAAATTGCGTCTCCTGATTTCTCCTTTCAATCCCAATAAAGATCTACCAAGTTTAAGGTGGCATAACTCTGACTTCTTACAATCGGCACCAGCTGTAAGAAATGGTTTCTTACATTTGATGCAACTATGCTCCAAAAAAACAGTGCATAGCATCAAGATACACTTCCTGTGCTCAGAAATTACCTTGACACATTTTCAAATACTATTCTAAGAATAAACAAAGAAAACCCTCATATAAAAAAAAAAAAAAAAGAACACACTTGCAAAATAATGTTTTTGTCATATAACTTTGTGTGTTGGATGATTCAATATTAAAATAAGTAGATCTTACTCTACCAATTTAAAAAAAACACTGTCATTTGACATATTACTTAAGTACAGGTGAACCCCATTATAGCGCGACCCGTTATAACGCGAAATCGGTTATAACGCGGTTTTCACGT
The DNA here is from genome assembly GCF_040206685.1 of Ascaphus truei. Taxonomy (NCBI): domain Eukaryota; kingdom Metazoa; phylum Chordata; class Amphibia; order Anura; family Ascaphidae; genus Ascaphus; species Ascaphus truei. The sequence goes on along the minus strand of NC_134485.1, from coordinate 306,902,428 downwards.
GGCTCCTGTTTTTTTTTAATTATTTTATTTAAAAAATTATTATTTTTTTTAAAAAAGATTTTGGGCAAAATTGGGACAAAACATTCCCCCCCCCCTGCTCACAGCCCCCCTTGCTCAAAGTACACCCCCTCTCTCACAGTATCCCCCCCTCTGCTCACAGTACCCTCCTGCTAAAAATATCCCCCCTGCTCAAACAGTAACCCCCCTCCCTGCTCAAACAGTAACCCCCCTCCCTGCTCAAACAGTAACCCCCCTCCCTACTCACAGTAATCCCCTTCTCAAACACGGTGTTCACATGGTTTTCTGTGGGCACTCTGTGCACTCGCTGCACTCGGTGAGGGCTGAGGGCCGTGTGTGTGCGCGCCGTGGCCGTTTGTGCATGCCGTGCGCGTGGGCCGTGTGTGCGGCTTGTGAGATGTGGGCTGCCTGTTCCCCCTGCTCCTCTGCGGTTCCGGCGTGTACTGTCCCGGCGGGGTCATGTGACGTCACGGCATGGCAACGTGACCCCGCGGGGTCATTTGACAGCAGTAACCATGGAGACGCACTAAATGTACAACATAAACATGACATAAAAGTTTATTAAAAGGATTACAAATTGAATAATAAGCAACACAAATGAAGTGATAACATATAAAATACAACAAAAAACCTCTGACCCCCTCTGCTCATGGTTATCTCTGTCATTATTATCCTACAACACACTGTCCTGTCTGAGAGCTAGTATAATACTGTACATACTGTACTCAGGTACTGTACTTAAGCCCTCCAGATCAGTTGTTAAAAGCCTCAGGTTTTCAACACTAGGAAAAGGCATACTGAAGACCCCTGGCAGGTAGAAATGGCGGAAACTTCAACCAAACGTAAGAGGTTTACTGTTCAAGAAAAAAGTGCTGCGCTTGACAGAATAAAATCTGGAGTCACGCAAACCAAAGTGGCTAGGACTGAATGAGTCTACAGTTCGCGGATGGAAAAAGGAAGAGGAGAAACTTCGTGATGCAGTTAAATCCATAGAAACAGACGATGGACTGAAGCGTAATCGTTTGCGTGAACCTAAAGACATCCAGTTGGATAAAGCTGTTTTTCAGTGGTTTGTCCAAGAAAGATCCAAAGGCATGCCTCTGTCTGGACCCCATCTGCAAACGCAAGCCAAAAAGTTTCACAGCCAACTTCACGGCAATGCTTCAACCTCCTTCGCGGCAAGTAGTGGATGGCTAGATCGCTTTTAAAGGCGACATGGAATAAGGAAAACCGCTATATCAGGAGAGATAAGGTCAGCTGACGATGAAGCTGCATGCTCGTACCCTGCCCAGCTTCAGAAGATAATTGAAGATGGTGGCTATACTGCAGAACAGGTTTATAACTGCGATGAGACCGGACTGTGTTTCAAAATGCTACCGAATACCACTCTGGCCTGTAAGAATGACGAACAGCGTACACAAGGATTTAAACAAATGAAAGACAGAGTGACTGTACTTTTTTGTGTGAACCAAACTGGAAATCACAAACTGAAGCCACTTTGTATTGGCAAGTTTAAATCGCCGCGGTGCTTCCACCATGTGAATATGGGTACTACGCCTTTTTTGTATGACTTTAGCAAAAATGCCTGGATCACTGCCAGTATTTTCAAAAGGTGGTTTCATCAACAGTTTGTACCAGAGGTCCGTAAAAACTTACGGCAACAAAGGTTGGATACTAAAGCTTTGTTGTTACTTGATAACTGCCCTGCACATTCCCCGGCCGAGATGGAAAAATAAGGGTTAGCTACTTGCCCAAGAACACGACATCCAAAATACAGCCACTGGATCAAGGCATTATTGCAACCTTTAAGATGAACTTTCGGAAAACGATGATACACCGAATAATCACAAGTGATGATCCAGTTACGTAATTTTTAAAGAAAATGAATCTAAAATAAGTTTTTTATATTGGTGGCGAAGCATGGGAAGCGGTCACACAAATGTGCATTTCGAAATGTTGGCGAAACATAACAGGTGCACGTCCAGTGCCGGCTAACGTTGAAGTCGCAAGTGACAGTGAAGACGATGCTGACTTTGAGGGGTTTATGGAGGAAGAAGTCACCACCGCCAATCTGTTATTTGCAAACTATGTTAATGAAGGCCTCACAGAACAGGAAATGGCCAATGCAGAACGAGTACTGGAACCGTTCCTTGATACGGAAAGTGGGGCTACAATTGACTCTTGGGTCGATGGGGACAGCAGCTGTCCTACTCATGAACATATGACGGACTCAGAAATCATGACCAGGGAGGATCCAGGCGGTTCCCCTCTCCCCCCCCGCCTTGTACCCACATGTAACGTACAAATAAAGACAGGAAACGGGAACTGGAGGTAAAATGGCCGTGGCTATTTATTTATACAGAAAACCTAATGGGGTAAATGCACTCCCTGCCAGAGTGCTCCTTTGACAGGAGGGGGAGGGGACGGTCAGCCGGCCCTCGAACTGCTGACCTCGTGTCCCCTATGCGAGCGGGCTCTCGAGGTCATGGATAACTGACCTTGCCCGCTCGTACTCCCCCCGGGCTCAAACGGCCCAGCTCCCAGTCTGGCAAGAACAAGCACCTACCCCCCAAGAGCCGCCGCGACAAAGGCAAAACTGGTCAATGACCCCTCCTGTTCGGAACCTCGTTCCTTTCACTCAGCACAGTATCAGCAGTTCATGCTGTAACAGAACAAAGAAACATTAACACGTTATACAATGCCTAAGTCCACATTCCTGGGAATACCCTGGCCCTGTTCAGCCCTCTGCTGCCGTTCATTACATGATTGCAATCACTACCTAAGGGGATGGGTGGGCGGGAATCGTCTGGCGGGCAGCAAAAGAGGACGTGCTGCCCGCCAGCCTGGCCTTAAGAAGGCTTTCCGGGAACTCCTCCCCTGGGCCGGGAGGGAGGTGTGGGGGTGGGCCAGCGAGGGGAAGGCCAGACCCCCCCGGTCATGAAGCCCCCCCGCCTATGGCTAGGGAGGCCGCTTGACCAGGGAGGATCCAGGCGGTTCCCCTCTCCCCCCCGCCTTGTACCCACATGTAACGTACAAATAAAGACAGGAAACGGGAACTGGAGGTAAAATGGCCGCAGCTATTTATTTATACAGAAAATCTAATGGGGTAAATGCACTCCCTGCCAGAGTGCTCCTTTGACAGGAGGGGGAGGGGGCGGTCAGCCGGCCCTCGAACCGCTGACCTCATGTCCCCTACGCGAGCGGGCTCTCGAGGTCATGGATAACTGACCTTGCCTGCTCGTACTCCCCCCGGGCTCAAACGGCCCAGCTCCTAGTCTGGCAAGAACAAGCACCTACCCCCCAAGAGCCGCCACCGACGGGCCTATTTAACCCCCCTTAAACTAGGCCCGTACCGCCAACCCTGCCAGAACCCTCTCCAAGCCCTCCCGCAAACTTAAATAAGTCTATCCCGCCCGGCATGACTAGCAGCGGGACCCCTGCTCATCTACCAGCCCTGGTTTGTCCTTACCGTTCCACCTGGGGATACCAATCGCGCCCGGAGCATCAGTTACTCAACTTGTCATGCTTCCTAAAGATGCACTGAGAATCTCTTTCTCCGCTGCGCTATTCATCACCCGGAGCTGCAGGCCGCCACTGCCCCACGCTATCTGGGATTTCTCCCCCTGCGAGCTGCCCAATCCCCCTGCGAAGCTAAACAACCTGCAAACGCGCTTATCCTGTCTCACAGCTAGCCCTTTCCTAATGCTGCCGGCTTCATACCCGCCCTCTGTGACCCCTGGGGAAGCGACCCTGGCGGTGGACTGGACCACGCCTCTTCCCTGGCTCACTCCGTGTCGAACCCTGCCAACCGTGACGCCTTGCCATATAGCCCTGATGTCGCCCTACCCGCGACCCCTTACCATTACCAGATACGCCGAATGCCATACCTTCCACGGCGTGTCCCCATCAACCGCCGGCAGGGGCTGCCCCACCGCCTGTGCAGCGCGTGATGCTGCCAGGTGGGGCAGCTACAGTGCCCATGACCCCAGCCGTGGCTGAAGAATTGAAAGACACCGGGGTCAGGCTGATGGCACTGGGATGGGATTTACGGCGCCAGTGACCCCGGCCGTGGTTAAAGTTGGATTAGGAGACACCGGGATCAGGCTGGAGGTTGCCGGAACGGTATCTGGTGCAAAGCTTGTAGCATGCCTATCAATGCTGTCATGAAAATTGCCTTCCCTGCTGCGCTATGTGCCGCTAGTATAGTGCCCGCGCAGGCCCTGGTCTCGCCTTACCCCTGCTGCGCCACCTGGGATTTCTGCCGCCAACCAAGTTCCTAAACGCGCTCATCCCGTTGTGCAACCGCCCCCAATTTACCGCTGCAGGTTCCTTACCGGTCCTTGGTGTCCTGGGGCAGCCGCATGGTCCGGCCAGAATGCACCCGCTTTCAGCTGCTGTCAGTGGCTCCTACGTCCATTGATTAAAGCATTGGCGCCGCCCGCGGTTGCGGGTGGCCGTCCTGGTCTTCTCAATCCTGCCGATTCTGCAGGCGATCTCCTTATAGCTACACCGCCCGCGTCAGCAGCGGGTGGCCGTTGGCGTGCCGTGACACCCTGTCTCGCGTCACGGTGGGCTGAGGCCCTCCATTTGCCGCTGGGGCCCGACCTCAGCGCCGAACCGCCTTGTCCTGCATCACAGTGGCCCTAGGCCTCCCCATTACTGCTGGGGCCGACATATCCACCGTGACGCCCTGCGGTCTGTGGCCAAAGGCTGCTGCCCTGCGCGTGGCTCCTGACTCCCGCCTGGTCCTTAACCTGCATCACAGTGGCCGTAGGCCTCCCCTTCCACGCTAGGGCCTGACCTACCCACCGTGACGCCCTGCCTTGTAGCCTGTGTACGAAGGCTGCCGCCCTGCGCACGGCTCCCAACTCCCGCATTGTGCTGCCCCCTACGCTGAGACGCCCCCTTCCCACGGGGAGCGACCCTGGCGCCTGACTCCTGCCTAGCGCGTGACCTGTGGGGAAGCCACCACGGCCTTGTCTGCCACCCTGCGCTGGCCTGCTTGACACCATGTACACAGCCGCCGGTCCAACCACCCTCGTTATGGTTTTCCGCCTCGGCTTGATGGCTAAGCTGCTCGGCTATCGCTGCCCTGCTGCGGAAGACACCCACTGAACTGCGCGTGCCTAGGCCCTTAACTATCCAACTACTCTGTGAAGTGTGCTTGCTGAGACTATCTAAATGGCGTGCTAGGCTAGGGCAACTATGCCGACCACCAGAGCCGCCGAAATACATTCAAGCGCACACTTAAACCGGCCACCCCCGCCACCATACCTGGCCAAGGGACTATAATGTAGGTGCACCAACGCAGGCTGCCCAGTTCCCCCTTAGAAACATAATTGCTGACGAGGTGAATAAGGTAGGTTTGCCAGTCCTCATCGGTATGGCTTCCACCAATTAGCCAACGAATGGGGGTGGGGGGGGGTCACCTTTCCCATATCATGGGTAATGTCTTTGATTGATTCAAAGTGTCTTGAGGTGTGTACCCAGTCCTGTGAGACACCAGCACCTCACACCATCTGTGCTGTTTACCTTGCTCTCAAGGCAGCACCACACCTCAGTCAACTGACAACCGCTTAACCAGCACCTTAACGCAATAGCAGAATCTACCATCAAAACCCCATCCACTATTAGACGGCTTGAATATCAAAACGGTCACCTTAACCGAACTCCTGAAGAACTATTCGAGGAAATGCAGTGCAAACAAATTTTAAAGAGTATGCCACCCGGCTGGACAGACAAGATCAGCTCAAAACAATAAACGTTCCTCTACCCTGCATTCGTACCAGTTCGCCACCAACACGTGGCACGACTATAATCGTACCTGTCCCCCTTGCCCCTACAGCGCCATGCAGTAACATTTACTTATATAAAACCTGACAGGCTTAAGAGTTTATTGAATCCGTACCAACCGCTTGGCTCATAACAATGGTGAGGGGGGGGGGGGGGATGGAGGAGGAAGGGAAGATACAAAACCCAATCTACTATAAACAGCCTATTTAAACAGCTTACCTATTAACACTGATCAATATTACGCACGGTTCAACATACCCTATATACATCTACCCGTGCCCATACACATGTATACGCCTACATGTGCCCACACCTGTATACGCCTACATGTGCCTATACGCATGCCTACGCCTACATGTGTCCATACGCATGCATACGCCCCTACGCATGTATACGACCGCACGCATGTACATGCCCACATGTGCCCATACCCATGTAGTATACGCCTACACAACTGAATACACCCCACGTGCCCATGCCTACGTGCCCAAGCACATCCCCACGTGCCCATGCACATGTCTAAATCCCCACGTGCCCGTAATCGTCTGGCGGGCAGCAAAAGAGGACGTGCTGCCCGCCAGCCTGGCCTTAAGAAGGCTTTCCGGGAACTCCTCCCCTGGGCCGGGGAGGGAGGTGTGGGGGCGGGCCAGCGAGGGGAAGGCCAGACCCCCCCGGTCATGAAGCCCCCCCCGCCTATGGCTAGGGAGGCCGCTTTCTAATCCTTTGCAGTGAAAATACTGATTTGGATACTACTGAAGACGATGAGGACGAGGAACCAGAGCCGCCACCAAAGATCACAGAGGCGCTCGTAGGATTACAAACAGGACTTAAATTTCTAGAGACAGAAAACATCGATTCAATTACAATCTTGCAATTAAAAAGAATCATTGAAATCGTTAAAAAGAAGAAAAGAGATGCACTGAAACAGACAACCCTCGATAGTTTTTTTAAAGTGTATTCTCAAGCTGTTTTTATTATGTACAGTACTGTATGTTTTTTGTTGTACAGTTGTTACATGAACACAGAGTGCATTACACTGTTTTCACTTTAATTTGGGCTTACAGCCCCATTGTTAATGTTTAAACAGCAATGTACAGTAACTGGAATGTTAGATGTACTGTATAAAAGCTGTTGCGAGTTCAGTATGTGATGTATCTACAGTGGATACTGTATGTGTTTTTGTGTGTTGAGCAAAAAGTTATTTAACGTTCAGTACTTTATTTACAGTATTTATGAGAAATGAACAACACGCTAATTGGTGTTTTAAATACAGTACTTTATTGTAGAATGCATCAATAAAAGTGTTAATACTGTACAATTGTACATTTTCTGTATTTTTTATTCTACTGCTGAGGTTTTAAACACACATCGACACACTGTCACACACACACACTGACACACACTGACACACACACACACACACACACACACACACACACACACACAAACACACACACACACACACACACACACACACACAATGACACTGACACACACCCTTACACTAACACACTGACACACAATGACACTAACACACTTACACACACACAATGACACTAACACACTTACACACACTTAAACACACACACAATGACACTAACACACTTACACACACTTAAACACACCCTTACACTAACACACTTACACACACTTAAACACACACACACAATGACACTAACACACTTACACACACTTAAACACACACACACACTGACACACACAATGACACTAACACACTTACACACACTTAAACACACCCTTACACTAACACACTTAAACACACACACAATGACACTAACACACACACTGTCCGCCCATACAGTCTGTGTAGTGTTTAGTCATAGCCAGGAACAGCGCATGTGTCTGGATGTGGAGAGCATTGCACATGGCTCATGTAAACAAAGCAGGGACGCCACAGTCTCTTCTTTGAAACCCGATCCCATGCACATGCGCAGTGCCATCGTAACACAGCAGTGATATGCTGGGCATTCTGAACACTGACAGACACCGGGAGCAGAGCTGCCAAATGCCAGGTAAGAGATTTGTGCGGTTGCCGCTGCCCCACCGGGTCTGGGAATGCTGGGAGAGTTCTCAGCTTTCCCTCCGGCGGACGCGGTAGGACTGATGCGGCGGCCATCTTTTTTTTTTTGCGGCGGCCATTTTTGTTTTTTCGCGACCCCGTTACTAACGCGGTGGTCTCGGGGTGGACCCCGAGGACCACGCTATAAAGGGGTTCACCTGTATGTGTAATAGTTATTTGAGAGCAGATATACTTGCAAATGCTTGTAATGGCTACATACTAGTGAAACATTTTTTCACTTGTTTTTTGGTTGCAAACAAATAAAAAATATTCAATATTATAATCTAAAATTAAACAGGATGTATTACAGAAAATAGTTTTGCTAATACTGAGTTAGTAAGTGTTGTGCATTAGCAACTGTTGATTCATAATACAGTTTTAAATGTATACTTTTAATGGGAATACATAAATGTATGAAAAACTAAGTACACCCTTACTGCTTCCATAGGAATTAAGATGCTACATAGCAGACAGGTGCTGCTAATCAAATGCCCTTGATTAATTGATCAGCAACTGTGACCACCTCTATAAAAGCTGAATTTTAGCAGTTTGCTACTCTGGAGCATTCAGGTGTGTGTTAACACAATGCCATGGAGGAAAGTCATCAGCAATGATCTTAGAGAAGCAATTGTTGCTGCCCATCAATCTGTGAAGGGTCATAAGGCCATTTCCAAACAATTTGAAGTCCATCATTCTACAGTGAGAAAGATTATTCAAAAGTGGAAAACATTCAAGACCGTTGCCAATCTTCCCAGAAGTGGATGTCCCAGCAAATTCACCCCAAGGTCAGACCGTGCAATGCTCAGAGAAATTGCCAAAAACCCAAGCGTTACATCTCAGACTCTACAGGCCTCAGGTAGCATGTTAAATGTTAACGTTCATGACCGTACAATTAGAAAAAGACTGAACAAGTATGGTTTGTTTGGAAGGGTTGCCAGGAGAAAGCCTCTTCTCTCTAAAAAGAACATGGCAGCACGGCTTAGGTTTGCAAAGTTGCATCTGAACAAACCACAAGACTTCTGGAACAATGTCCTTTGGACAGGCGAGACCAAAGTGGAGATGTTTGGCCATAATTCACAGTGCCACGTCTGGCGAAATCCAAACACAGCATATCAGCACAAACAACTCATATCAACTGTCAAGCACAGTGGTGGAGGGGTGATGATTTGGGCTTGTTTTGCAGCCACAGGACCTGGGAACCTTGCAGTCACTGAGTCGACCATGAACTGCTCTGTATACCAAAGTATTCTAGAGTCAAATGTGAGGCCATCTGTCTGACAGCTGAAGCTTGGCCGAAATCGGGTCATGCAACAGGACAATGATCCCAAGCACACCAGCAAATCTACAACAAAATGGTTGAAAAAGAAAAGAATCAAGGTGTTGCAATGGCCCAGTCAAAGTCCAGACGTCAACCCAATTGAAATGCTGTGGCAGGACCTTAAAAGAGCTGTGCATAAACAAATGCCCACACACCTCAATGAACTGAAGCAACGTTGTAAAGAGTGGGCCAAAACTCCTCAACAACAATGTGAGAGACTGATGAAGTAATCATTTTCTGTATGACTTTAAGTTATTGCTGCTAAAGGTGGTTCTACAAGCTATTGAAACATAAGGTATACTTAGTTTTTCACACATGGCTTCACCATTTTGGATTTATTTTTGTTAAATAAATCATGACACTGTGTAATATGTCATGTGTTATTGTTCATCTGAGGTTGTATTTACCTAATTTTATGATAAAGAAATGTTGGTCTGTGAACCAGGTCAAAGTATCCGGTGCTCGAAAAACAATATTGGCATCTTTAAGAGAGCTAGAACTCTGGCTGCTTCGATCTCCCCTAGTCTCTTTAATTCCTCTACATCTGATCACATCTCAGGTATACCGTTAGGGTTTCATATTTGCGGTCATTGTACTCTTTGCAAATATTCTAAACCCATTAAAAAATTAACTATACAACCTAAATCTAGCTACAAATCTCTATGTTCATCAATTGCCACACAAGCTTCGTAGTATACATGATCTTGTGTGGCTGTAATAAAATGTATATAGGGAGGACCATTAGGCCCCTTAAATCTAGAATGGCAGAACACGCTAGATTGATCAAAAAGAGTGATCTGGAACATCCGGTGTCCAACCACTTTACAGAGTGTCATCTAGGAGGTATTGACAATTTTCGCTTCTCAGGCATTGAACATATTGTTCAACCGACAAGAGGAGGTAATAGATTAAACTTTCTCAATAAAATAAATGTACTGGGTGTTTACTATGGATACCTTGTACCCCAGGGGGTTAAACTTTGAGTGGGAACTCAAGCACTTTTTGTTTGAATGATTATTCATATAGTTCCCTCTCAGTCATTTGCCCTTGGGATATGGGGTTCTACATGTACCATATGTTGATATACGTTAATAATATTTTCTATGTGTTATATACATTATACTTTTTCTATTCTAATAGATCTTGGCAGTTTGAATATTATTGTATTTATGATTTATTGTGCTGAATAGAGATACGGTTTACATATTGATTTTATTATCTATTAAAAGTATTTTTTTAATTATATGTTTAATTTAATAGATGTTTTTAAATTGCTTTAGTTCCCTTTTTGTTATATGTTGTATGTAGGTTTTGTTGATTTGTTTTGTTATATGACTACCCAATACCTCCCCCATGACATTGGCTGATTAAGCTAATTAATTATATATCACAGCTGATTCCATGGGGGAAGGCTCTATATAATCAGGGCATGTCTCGCCTGATCAGCTACTCTTTGATAGGGCGCCCTGTGCGTGAAACATGTCAGAGTGTTATTAGGATGTCTGTCCTTATGCTTTTTTTTAGTCAATAATTTTTTGAAAGAAAACTTTCGTGTCCTATACTACACTGGTTTGGCTGTGCTCCTACTTGGATAAAGATATACTGTACTTAATTTTAAGACCTGCTAAGGAACAGATGATTGTTATTATGTCTTGATATGTAAAACCATAGAATTCAAAGAGGGTGTACTTTCTTTTTCACACCACTGTATACTGGAAAATGCATGCCTAAATGTTTTAGAATATGCCTATTGTATATGGAATCTTAACTTGAAGTGATTGTAGTTGTACCAAAATTATAGGGAGATACAGTGACTTGAATGACACTATAATGTAGTCCTGTTCAGAAGACACCAATTTAATCAATTAACACTATTCAAAATTCAACAGTAATAACACATTTTGTCATAAATCAGTTACTGACTGGCACACCAAAAGCTATCAGCCTGTGGAGACTTGTAACAACCCTAAACTGCCAAAATGAGAGCTTGTGATAGTATAAACCTGTTAAAACAAAAAAAATGTTCTTGCTAGTATGGAGAATTTGGTTTGCCTCTTTCAGTGTACAGGAGGTCTTTTGAGCAACTGAATGTGCTGACAAAGGCTTTTTTTCGCTGCATCAATCAAAAGGGAACCAACTGTGTGTTATAGTTAAAAGCTCATGAATGGTGTGAATCAATGCTGTTTTCATGATAACTTAAAGCTGCAGTTCAGTCAATATCATGCATGTGTGTTTTTTTTAATAAATCAGTTCTGTAGTAAGAAAAAATATTTTTAGCATTTTCTGTTTTTAAAAAAACAACTTTGAAAGACCAATTTTCTTGTATTCTATTTTAACAACCATTTGCTAAGGCACTGTCCCGTAATGTCCTGTCACAAGCCCTGGCACACCCCTTTGTCAGCCCTGCCCTCCCTCTAGCACATGTCAGTGCAGGAGTGCTCATGAATATTCATGAGCTTCCACTGAGAGAAAGAAGCAGAAGAAAAACAGATCCCTTCACTAATGATGTCACCAAATTTCGCCGATCAATACATGGAGAACGAATTGACCTGCAAGCTATACAGTTCTTTAGGTAATTAGAGATTGCACACATGAAACTATTGAAGTAAAAAAATAAATAAAAATAAATAAAAAAGACTGAACTGCAGCTTTAATCCCATAGGGTGTTTTTTTTTTTATTTTAAGCATTTTTCCTTTTTGTTTTAAAGTAATTATGGATGTTTTCATTACACAAAAACAGCTAAGTGGAGGGCCATAGGTACATGATAAAAATACATTTACAGGCATTTATTTATTTTCAAAGACAATAACAATTATTTTTGTACCTTCTTTCCTGGGACCATTTTAATTGTAACATGGAACCCGAGCATTAATCCTTTCGTGAATAACAACATTTGAACTCTTCATTGCAAGACCCACTGCAAAATTATATTGCAAACCTTACAGTAGTCAAGATTAAAATATTGCATAGTCATTGTTGGTAGACAATGGAGTAAAGAGGCTACTCAGCACTGCACATGTTAAAGAGTCACATAAAAACAAAAAAGTTTTTTTTTTAAAGGTCTTGTATCATCTACTTAAGACAGCTTCTCTGTGATGCACATTTTTTTTAAATGGGAGCCACGTTATTACCGTGTTATAAGCGGATCCGCGTTGTAGTGGATCGCACTATAATGGGGTTGAGCTGTAATTGTATTAACCCATTTAATTGGACCAACACTTGTAAAACATTTTATAGCTAAATTCACAACGAGTGTGTTAAGCTCACGAAAGGGATCAAATTCTTCCCTATGGATTATCCATTATCTTGAAATATTAGCTGCTCATTTCCTTGTTTTATTGGTGTGTCTGCTTTCTAATCCAAGACATGTTTGAAAATTAGACGTCAACGGATATTTCTTGGCATCATTCAAATAAATTCAAATTCCCACTTTCACATTTTGGAATGTATTTCAATATTGAAATCACTTCTATTTTTCATCTAGATCACATATGCAACAGTTAAATCTTCTCGCAGTTTCCAATGTAGGGAATTTTGCAGGAAACTGAAAATGTGGTTGCCATTGTGAAGAAATGTTTTCATAGCTAGTCTAATTAAATGCAGCTCTTTTAATCATTGCTACTTACAGATAGACGAGCTCTCATATATATAATACAGTATTTTTGTGTTCTGAAATGTATTGTCGTTTTTAGATTTTGGCTTTTGTTTTTCTATGAGAAGACAATTAAAAAAGACAATGTTATATGAATGTTCCTCATTTTTGCAGTGCATGTATATTTTTATTGCATTTATATGTTTTCAGATCCATTCAGACAGTGCTGTTACTCATAATTGCAATACGTTTCATTTAAAGATTTTGCAAAGGCCTGGCAGGATTGCAAACATTCACTGAACATATTTTAACCTGACCCTGGATCAAATTGATTGTTTCCTTTAAAAATTGCCAGGAATATAATAATGATATATTTGGTTATTCATTCATTTGTGAAAGTGCCGATTGGGGCAGTATTACACAAGACTCTTATCAAAGTCAATAATGAATCACCCCCTTTAAAAATGCACCACTATATAACATAATCTAAGCATGGCTTTAAACCTTTCTTCTCCACTTTGTAAGGAACCGTGATCCTCGGTGCGCTCCTCGCTTACCCCGATCCGCGACCGAGTGTTCCGCTTCTCCAGCAGCACATCTCGCTTGCCGGCGAATACCAGCATCCCATCTAGGGGCGCGTGCGGACCACACTCTGCACTAAATGCCCTCCCCGCAGGCCCCGCCTCCAGGCTTCGCTCACGCAGCGACGCCACCGTTGCGCAGTGCGCACCTACTATACACAGCACTCGCGCACATGCGCAGAACCTTTCTTGCTCCTCTGCCTTTACTACACCTGTTGCTGATTCCTCTGCCAGTGTATACTATGCTATGTGTGCTATCTCTCCAGCCAACCACAGCGTGGCATACTCCTGAGTATGCTCCAACCTCATTGGACAATCTCCCTTTATATGCTCAGCTTCCACACTGACAATTTGGCTGAGCATAAACCTTCCTGCTAGCGAAGTGTTTACTGCTGTCTTGCCTCCACAGTCTTGTCCTGCTCCTTGTTCCTGATGTTGGCTACTCTACCGGACTCCGCTCTTCTGTACTCCTGATCTCTGCTACTTACAACCATCTGCACCTCTCCAATACTGACCTCGGCAAAGTACCACAACGATCCACCTCTCTCCAATCTAGACCACGGCTAAGTACATACTATGATCCGCTACTCTCCAACACCGACCTCGGCAAATATTACTGACCATCCGGTCCTCTCCTACCCCGACCCGACTACCTTGATCAATCTACACTCCAGACGCACCCACGCGGTCATGTCTTGTTTGTGGTGAGCACTCCGTTGCAGTATGCTCAGCCCATAAACATGGACCCTGCTGAGGTGGGGCGAGTCTTGAGCATGCACGCCAGCATGTTTTCCAAAATTGAAAAATACTTTGAGCAAAATGATCATCGCATGGAGTTATTGCACCAGAATCTCATGTCCCTTTCTGTCCGGGTACAAAAACCACCTCCTAGTCCTGTCCCTTCGGGGCCTTCGTCTGCAACTATTGCTACTATGCCTATGTCTCCCTCCTCTGAACCCCGACTTCCCACACCCAACCGATATGGTAGTGACCCCATGGGTGCAGGGGTTTTCTGAATCAATGTTTCATACAGTTTGAACTTATGCCTAATCGATTCATTTCTCAAAGATCCAAGGTGGCGTACATTATATCGTTACTCACTGATGATGCCTTGGCCTGGGCTTCTCCCATCTGGGAACGAAGATTGTATCTCACCCAGAATATCGGACAATTTACCCGGGAATTCCGCAGAGTATTTGATATTCCTGGCCACAAGGTAACTGCCACTTCCTCTCTTTTTCATATTTCTCAGGGAAGTCGATCCGTGGCCAGATACGCTTTGGAGTTCCACACTATTGCCGCCGAGACTGGATAGAATGATGAGGCGTTAACAGCTGCCTTCTGGCAAGGCCTTACGGAGATTTTAAAGGATGAGCTCGCTGCACTTGAACGCCCCACTGATCTCGAGGAACTCATCCCCATATGTATTCACGAAGAGAACTGAAAGATCCCATCATCGGCAGCTTACTCCGAGGGTTCCTTCTTCCCATGCCGGTACAGCTGAACCCCTTCCGCCAGATATCCCAGAGCCTATGCAACTTGGATGTAACAAGTTGTCTTCCAGCGAGAAACGGCGTCGATGCGACGCCGGTCTCTGTCTCTACTTGTGCAATCCCGGACATCAGATACACATTTGCCCCCACAAGTCAGGAGAACGCCAACTCCCAAGGTCAGGGGAATCACATTAGGAACACTTTCTACATCCCCTATCACAGCTAAACAGCTGCCTACCAGGATCTTGCTTCCTGTTATGCTTACCGGTGATGGCTTCCACACTTCTGCAATGGCCTTTCTGGATTCCGGGTCGGGAGGCAATTTTATCGATCAAGGCTTCGCTGAGAGAACTAACATTCCCCTCGTTCGCAAGAAATGCCCAGTAGAGTTAGAAGCCATTGATGGTCAACCTCTGCAACCAGCATATATCTCTTTAAAGACCGTTCTCTTTCATCTTTGTACAGGGGAGGACCACACAGTGGAGATCCAGCTGGATGCCATTCACACACTTATTCTTGGCCTCCCATGGTTGCAACTCCACAATCCACGCATCGATTGGTCTGACAAGGAACCGGCCCTGTGGAGCCCCTTTTGTTCTGGAAACTGCGCTGTGCCCATGAAGAATATTGGGGGGGTTACTGCTCCCAAAGAAGAGAAGGTAAAATTGCCCGAGGTCAACGCCCAATTTCGCGACGTTTTTGTTAAAGCCAGATATGCATCGTCCTTTCAATTGTCCTATCGACTTGCTGCCTGGCTTTCTACATTCCAGTGGAACTTCTTACCCACTTTCCTTTCCTGAGACGAAAGCTATGAAGGAGTATATCCATGAAAATTTACAAAGGGGTTTTATTCGAAAATCTTCTTCTCCAGCCGTGCAGGCTTCTTGTTTGTGAAGAAAAAGGACGGGTCACTATGTCCATGTATTGATTTACAGATGTCTTAACAAGATCACCATCAAAAACTGTTACCTCTTACCACCGATTGCTGAACTTTTTGATCGCCTCCAAGCAGCCAACATCTTCACTAAATTGACCTCTGTGAGGCCTACAATCTAATAAGGACCTGTCAAAGTGACGAATGGAAAATGACTTTCAATACCCGTGACGGACACTATGAATATCTCGTCATGCCCTTCGTTCTTTGTAATGCCTCTGCTGTCTTCCAGGACTTCATTAATGAATACTTCAGAGATCTGCTCTATCAATTCGTCATCATCTATCTGGATGATATAATGATCTTTTCTAAGTCCTCACAGGAGCATGTCAGCCATGTCAAACAGGTACTTCTACGCCTACGTGAAAACCATTTGTTTGCCAAGCTGGAAAAATGCCAGTTACATCAATCCTTCACAGCGTTCCTAGGATACATCATTTCCAACACCGCTCTCACCATGGATCCTGCAAAAGTAAAGGCGGTTCTGGATTGGCCCCGTCCCACTACCCTCAAAGCCATGCAACGTTTCCTGGAGTTTGCAAACTACTACCGCAGGTTTATTCAAAATGTCTCCTCTGTGGTAGCTCCCATCACAGCTTTAACTAAGAAAGGTGCGGATCCTGCTTCATGGTCGCCAGCAGCTATATAAGCTTTTGATCACTTGAAAACCGCCTTCAGTTCTGCACCTATCCTCATTCATCCGGACCCCAAGCTACCGGTGGTCGCTTTTGTTTTCCCGTTTTAATTTTATTATCTCTTTTTTTCCGGGTTCTAAAAATATCAAAGCTGATGCTCTTTCCAATCAGTTTCTCGTGGACAACAAAACCGAGGATCAGCAGGAACCCATTCTTCCCTCCAAATTGATTCTGATTTCTGATTAAGTGGCGTGTAGTGCTACGAAACACGTAAGATTGTCCTGTTTTTAACTTTGTACTAGTTTATTATTGAACTATTGGTATCACTACAATCTCACTGCTTTGATTGCTGTCAGTTTTGTCTGTCTCTAGCTAGTATTCACTATCATGCATCAAGTGCTATATGCAATTTAGTCCCAGCCCCAGCAGTGCATTTGTTTGTGCTGCTATTAGTTGATGTGATGCTTTCAGCTACATTTAGCCCCTATTCTGAAAGGAGGGGCGGATAAGGAGGGTGTCAGCGACATTTGGTGCCCTGGGACTTTATTTACTCCACTCTGATTTTATGAGACTTTATGTTGATATACATTCTCCTATGTGGATTTACTCCTGGAGTGTTTCTTCAATCTGTTCCCCACCTGGCTGGTGAGAGGAGAGAGGTGTACACGGATATACTGGGACTCTACATTTAAACATCTGTGACCCCATGAAATTTGATCGAGTGGATACTGGTGACGTCATTGAAGCGGGTCCAACCTGACGGAGCGGGACCTCTGGAGGATTCATTGTGCCCACTTGAGAGAGGCCACCTACCTGTCGATGATGACTTTATTTCCCCGTGGTCCATATCAGCTGACTGGTAACCCGTGCCTATATCCATGATGTGCTTGTGATTTTTGTCTTTGATGTACGCAGATTACTTACCTGTTTACATTTTATATTTTATTTAATACATTCTTCACTATGAGCGTTTCTGCGCTGTCTCTTTTGTTTTTCTCTTCTCTATTGCTAGGGGGTGCTGAGCCACCCCCTTTTTTGACCATAGCTGCGGACGTTCCCTTCCTCACCCTTGTACATGGTTTTGTATAATATATTTCTTATCCTAATAATTATTTGTTAATCACGTATAGCTGTATGAGATATATAGGTTAGTGTTAGTTACACCTTGCTATTTTACGATTGGTTGTATCACTTAATGGTAGCACTAGCGCACTTGTTCTATTTTTTTATTGTACAAGAGTAGTCTCACATCCCTAAGTGTCTCGTAGTTCCTGATGTACGATTGTTTACCTCACCATCTCATCGGAAGAAGGTCCTTGAATGGGGTCACTCTTTGAAGTCTTCAGGTCACCCAGGTGCTAGGAGGACCACCGACCTTGTGGAACGAACCTTTTGGTGACCCGGCATGCAAAAGGACATCAAAGAATTTGTTGCTGCATGCTCGACATGTGCTCGAAATAAGGCTACCCGGGATAAACAACCAGGAGTCCTTAACTGCTGTCCATCCCGGACCGTCGATGGACAAACTTGTTCATGGACTTTATAGTCGAACTGCCGGTATCTAGAGGGATGAATACCATCTTAGTTGTGGTAGACCGGTTTTCAACGTAATCCCATTTTATTCCATTGAAAGGTCTCCCCAACTCTCCCAAATTGGCAGACGTCTTCATCAAAGAAATCTTTCGCCTCCGTGGGGTACCATTGGTTGTAGTCTATGATAGAGGGACTTATAGTATTTTGCATTTCAGTCATGAAACTCAGCAGCCAATCATCGCGTGGGAAATTTCTCAGTAGCCAATCAGAGCCAAGTCAGTCTGAAATACAGGGTCAGCGGGAAATCTGAAATTGCCAAGGGACATGGGTAAATTTGCCACCTTTGTCCCTGGCTATCTCATGCCACCAACTGGTGTAAGTTCCACTAGGTCTAGCAGAACAAATGGCAGCTCGGACGACTGCCATTGTCCTCCGCACCTGGGTACTTGAGCCTTTCCCTGCTACCCAAATTGGCTTTCACACTCCTGCATCCTCTGGCTACTTTGAACTCTGATGTCCAGCAGACTTACAGGCCTGTGACAGTGAGGGGGTAACCAGGCTATCAATAAAGGTATTATGCCCGGCTGGTAACCTCTGAGCCATATTTGGAGTTTTAGAGTGTCAGTTTTTGAACCTGTTTGTTGTACATGAAATGCATATGATTGTATGACAATAAAGATACTGTGTTTTACCCTTCCAGGAGTGCTAACCAGTGGAGATTGAGAGGCTGAGTTTCAAGGGGGGGGGGGGGTTGCGGTAAAAGTGTTGTCAGATTGTGTCTAGGTAATTGGGATCCAGAGTTGCTGGCCACCCCAAAAATGTATCCGGGAAACAGGCAGATTCCCGGGGACATGTAGACACACCACCCCGGTCAAAATCCTCCCTTGAAAACACTTACGCGACGCAATGTAAGGTTTCCCTGCTTCAAGCACAGACCAGAAAGGTAAATGTGGGCATAGGGATATGTGTATCCTGGGTACATTCAGGGGTCCCTAGGTTAGTGGGTTTCCCACGTAGATGCCCAGATCACCCAGGCCCAGTATAGGGGTTCCGAGGTGCTCCAACCATCAATAAGTTTGTTAGGTTGTTTTTAGTCTAAGTCCAGATTTCAATGTATTTTTAATGTACCCTTGAAAATGAACCTAAGCATTATATCGTTCTACTTAGAAACACTTTTCGTTATAGGAAGGGCTAGGAGGGCTGAGAATTAATGTGCACGTCTCTTCCATCAATTCCTGTAACTAAAGGACTTAGACGAAAAATGTGAAAATATATTTATTAACATGGTGTGTAAGGGGAAAATCATATGCACAATATATGAGCTGGGACATCCCGGTCTGTTGTTCTGAGAGACCATGTGGCTACCAAGCTTGGTGCCAACAAGTCTGCTCGGGTCCCTGACATGAAAGACTCAGAGATTGAGAAAACGTGAAGGCCATTAAAGCACCAGAGGTATGCTCAAGTACCCACGTCCTGGGATGAATGGCGGTCCCGGACCACCATTTGCTCCAATCCAGACTGTGAGAAGCCTAACTCAGCGGGTGGCTTCTGACTGGCAAGTGGCAGAGTTGCCAAGTTGGCGGATGCCCTTGTCAGAATCGAAATCCATGCTAGCCCGGCTTAGACTGGCAACACTCTGATTGGCTGGTAAGGATTTCTCCCACGCTCGGATTGGCTGGAGTATTTCATGAATGAAGTTGAAATACTATAAGAAACCCAGCAGCCAATCCAGTGTTGAGATTCTCTAAGATTTCGAGCGCCAAGACAGCAGCGGCAAATTTGAAATCACCAAAAGATGCTCTTGGAGAAATAGACGCAAGCCGGCTTCAGAAATGTCAAGGCGAGAAATTTTCTAAGTCCCACTTTTCGGGTCCAAGTTCTCAGAATAGAACGTAGCTGTCGCGGCTTGGATTGCAAGCCGAAAAGAGTACCAGGCGTTTGGTACTATCACCTGGTCAAGGGATTTTGGTGTCTCCAGAGCGGATACAGCGGTGGCGTCAGGAACGTCATGCCGATTTGAGTTCCAGGACACTTCGGCTAAGTCCCAAGCAACTACAAACTTTGTTTTATGAACTGTAGAAGCTAGGAAATTCTAGTTTTTTTTCCGCCCAGACCCCCGGTCAATGTGTCTTTCTCTTGTATTTTTGTAATCCACTGTGTGTACATCTGTTTCAATGGAATAAATGGCAATTTGTTTTACCTCCTTGATTTGCTCAATGTTATGATCCCGGTAAAAAGGTGTAAATGCCTGGTCTCCCGTGACACTGGCACCTATGGGTAGCCCTGACAGTCTGTGTGGGCATCGTTTCCAAAAGTCCCACCACATTACAGTACATTACAATGTATTAACAAAATATACTGTAATACATGCCTAAGCCCTGGGTATGGGGAATAGAAAAGTGTACTTTTATTTCAATCAGACTGTATTCCCCACACACTGTCTTCTGGACAGACTGGACTCTGAGAGTCCCCTCACAACCTTATCTATGGTTGGAGCACCCACAAACCCAATACAGGTTCTGGGCTACCTGGGCATTAACTGGGGTACCCACCTTAACCTAGGGATCCCCTCAGTTTCAAGGACACTTTTCATCCCTGTTCCCCATTTACCTTTCTGGGCTATGCTGAAGCAGGGAACCCTAGCTGTGAGTCGCACAAGCGTTTTCAAGGGGAGATATTGCCGGGACAATGTGCCTACATGTATCCGAGAATCAGACATGACTCCCGGTACATTTTTAGGGGAACCGTCAACTCTGGACCCCAACTACCTAGGCACATTCTGACAACAATTACTCCACAAAACCCCACTTGAAACTCATGCCCTAGCAATCCCAGCTTCCTGACATGCCGTAAAGAGAAAAACACAAAAAATATTTTTATTACATGCATTATGTAAAAACCGTACACTGTTACTGGGTCCAAGAGCTAACTCTCTTGAACCCTTATATACGGATCAGGGGTAACCAAAAACGGGTTAGCCTTTATTTGAGTGCCTGGTTACCCCTAACATCACAGTGGTAATGAATTATAACAAGCTTTATATACTCATATAGCTATAATTTATGGTGTTGCATATCTTATATGAATCAGTACGGTGACTCTTAATCTCAGAATCACTCCACATCCACATACATATATACTTAAACAAACTATACCAACAGTGCGAACGCTGCACAGACAAATAATAACTTTTATTTCTGCCTGGCCTCCAAATCATGGGGTACTGGCCCATGATGTGCTAGCACAATCGTTGGAGCTCATAAACTGTGTGTTTGTGTTGCAGGCCTGGTGCTTCACAAAGATCATACTGTGATGGCAATATAACTGCAGTTTATATCCTTTGTGGGTTAGCTCACCCACTCCAACCTGGTGTAATTCCTGCACAGCTGGGCTCCCTAATCTCTCCTCTCTCCTTCCCTCTGCAGTATCAGATCCTGGTCTTTGCTGGGCCCTGCTGCATGCACTGGTCCAGTGGGGCAACGCTATCTCTCTCTCTCTCTGCAGTTCCCTCTCTCTTAGTGGTCATGCATGGAATTTCCAAATGTCATTCCACTGGCTAAGCACAGTCACATGGTCTAGTGCAATGTAATTTTAAAAGGGGGCATGTCCTGTGTATGTGTGTGTGTGTGTGTGTATATATATATATATATATATATATATATATATATATATATATATATATATAATCTTCAACAAATCATTACATAAACCTTGCAGATCTGAAACAGTTTAGATACTGTAAGTGGTTTTCAAATTTTATTTTTTTATGGGGGGGGGGGGGGGGGTTCAGGAACCCTAGAATTATATTGAAAAATTCTGGGGAACCCCAAATCTTTCTCCACCCCATCTCTCCACTCCCAACACCCTGTCTCTCTTCACCCACCCCCCACCATGTCCCTCTTACCCCCCTGTCACTCCTACTCCTACACTCTCTCTTCCCCCTCACACCCGTCTCTCTTCACCCATCTCTCTTCCCCCCCACCCCGTCTCTCTTCCCTCCCCCCCGCACTGTCTTTCTTCCCCCCCCCCCACTAACCCCAGGTCCTCTTCCCACCCTTGTCTCTCTCCCCCCCCTACCAGTCCCTCTTACCAACCCTGCCATGGTCCCTCTCCCCCACCCGGGTCACTCTCGCCTGCCCCTCAACCTAGTCCCTTCCCCCACCTAGGTCTGTCTTACCCTCCCCTAACCTGGTCCCTCTTAACCCCCACACCCCAGTCCCTGTCTCCCCCCACCCCACCTCCTCACCCTGGTCCCTTTCCCCTCACCCTGATCTCTCTCCCCCCCACCCCATCTCTCTTCCCCCTCATCCTGGTCCCATTCCCCCCTCCCCATCTCTCTCCCCCTCCCCTCCCTCCACTCTATCTCTCTCCCCGTCTGTCTCTCCATGTGACTGTACTTGTCTCAAATCAGGAGGCGGACCCGCAGGGCTGAGGTTGGGATACAAATAATCTGACCACAACCCAGGGACAGGGTCCCGTAAGAGTATCCATAGTAGATATGGACTGGGTTCAGGGCTGGCGGCAGATTGGCAAAGTCCAGGGGACAGGCAGAGGTCAGGGCTGGCAACAGACGTGCAAAGTCGCGGAGGTCAGGGCAGGCGGAAGGCACTGAGGTCGGGGTCACGGTCCGGGGTCAGCAACAGAAATTCAAAACACGCAAGAGGATAAGGCATAACTGCAAAGACCAACAGGAGCTGCAAACACACAGAACTTTGCTTGGTGACTCCCTATGGTAACTGCAGCCTTATTCAGCAGGCTGCCAGTACCCAAAATGGCCACAGAGAGCAGAAAGGGCCAGAGAGACAGAAAACCAGGGCCGAAGTTAAAACCTGTCATGGATCAATCAGAAATCTTACACTCCCCTCCCCGCATCTGACTCTCCCCTCCCCGCATCTGACTCTCCCCTCCCCGCATCTGTCTCTCCCCTCCCTGCGTCTGTCTCTCCCCTCCCCGCATCAGTCTCTCCCCTCCCCGCATCTGTCTCTCCCCTCCCCGCGTCTGTCTCTCCCCCCCTGCGTCTCTCTCCCATCCCTGCATCTCTCTCCCCTCCCTGCGTCTCTCTCCCCTCTCTGTATCTCTCTCCCCTCCCGGCGTCTGTCTCTCCCTTCCCTGCGTCTGTCTCTCCCATCCCTGCGTCTGTCTCTCCCCTCCCTGCGTCTGTCTCTCCCCTCCCTGCGTCTGTCTCTCCCCTCCCTGCGTCTGTCTCTCCCCTCCCTGCGTCTGTCTCTCCACTCCCGGCGTCTGCCTCTCCCCTCCCGGCATCTGCCTCTCCCCTCCCCGCGTCTGTCTCTCCCCTCCCCGCGTCTCTCTCCCATTACTGCGTCTGAATCTCCCCTCCCTGCGTCTGTCTCTCCCCTCCCCGCGTCTGTCTCTCCCCTCCCCGCGTCTGTATCTCCACTCCCGGCGTCTGCCTCTCCCCTCCCGGCATCTGCCTCTCCCCTCCCGGTGTCTGCCTCTCCCCTCCCTGCATCTGCCTCTCCCCTCCCCGCGTCTGTCTCTCCCCTCCCCGCGTCTCTCTCCCATTACTGCGTCTGTCTCTCCCCTCCCGGCGTCTGTCTCTCCCCTCCCAGCATCTGTCTCTCCCCTCACGGCGTCTGTCTCTCCCCTCCCGGCGTCTGCCTCTCCCCTCCCGGCGTCTGCCTCTCCCCTCCCCGCATCTGTCCCTCCCTTTTCCCTTGTCTATCCCTCCCTTTCCCCCCGCCTGTCTCTCCCTTTCCCCCCGTCTGTCTCTCCCTTTCCCCCCGTCTGTCTCTCCCTTTTCCCCCGTCTGTCTCTCCCTTTCCCCGCGTCTGTCTCTCCCTTTCCCCGCGTCTGTCTCTCCCTTTCCCCGCGTCTGTCTCTCCCTTTCCCCGCGTCTGTCTCTCCCTTTCCCCGTGTCTGTCTCTCCCTTTCCCGCGTCTGTCCCTCTCTTTCCCCGCGTCTGTCTCTTTTCCCCGCGTCTGTGCCCTTCCCCGTTTTTTAACCAGATTGCCCGCAGTACCCCGGTTGAAAATCACTGCTTTAGATGCTCAAATGAGAAACGTTTAATGCCCTTGGGTTTTTCATTAAAAACAATTTGCAATGCAATACCTTAAAAATATGGATAATTTTTAATTGATTGGCCAAACATCCCCATTGAATCATGGCTTGTTTTTTTTTTTTTTTTAATTTCAAAATCACTTAGGCGAACAATCGGAATTTTAACATCCTTAGTAACAACCTTATTTTAACTACATTTGAAAAATAATTGTTAAACCCTTAAACAGACATTTAACATTAAAAAGAGCTGTCCAACGCATTACTATATCACAATCATGTAGATATTTTTTTAATATTGTTAGTTTATGCAAAGGTTTGTTTTACATTTGTTTTAGTTTAGGAGAGAGCATTATCACAAATGCAAGTCGGTTGTATGAACATGTATTCAACAGCATTGTTCCCTGCTGTAAAATTAATACACACAATATATTCATTGCCCAATAGTAATGTCAGGGAATATGATAAAAAATATCTGTATAGTATATAGGCTAATGTAGATGTCACAATTGCATCTTCCCTTTGTGCTTTTGTAAAGTATATTTATTTGATTAATTAATTGAGCCGAAAGCTATTAGAAAAGGCAGAATGAGACATTTTGAGTCAAAAATAAATGTTACAGTTATATTCTTTAGATTATTGATGAGCATCAAAGTGTATTGGGGGCAAATCAGGCAGTTATAGCAGATTGAGTTAGTAAACCATTTTCTGCTCTATTCCTTTAAAAAATATATATTTTTAATAAGCCATTTAGCACGTGCTTTATTTAAATTAACACAGATATATTGAGATGTACATCTCCTGTATAGAGTAATAATAATATAATGAACTTTGATGAGAAATGCAGTGTTAAAGATTAAAAATAGCTTGATTTGGGTTCGCTTACGTTTAGAGAACCTCAATTCCCCACTGCATTTCACAGTGGCACTGTGTTTTTGAGCAAATTAGAATTCTGACAATCACGGTTCACCAATTCTCTATATATTGCTGAAATTTGAATCTTGAGTTGAGAAGTCAAAAAGTGTGACTGTTCTGAATTGTCTCTGTGTGCACCAAGTGTTAGGAGAGAGACCACATTTTTTGTTATAGGTATTGTCTCTATGGGTTTGCAGCACATATCTACTGTAACTTTAATAGTAATGGCTTGTTAAAGCACTCATGCAGATGTAAATGTTTTGAAAAATACATATTTAAAACCACAGACAGAGCTCAGTGCACATCCAGTGAACCCTATACACGGTACAGTGCCTAAATATATATGTATAGATATCTATTAAATAAAATGGTCTTTTTGTTTAACATTTTGGCCAAAGTGCTGTAAGCCCCTGAGCCACTACACGGCAGACCACATCTCAAGGGTCCCTAACACTAATATAAATTCTTAATAACCTGTGCATTACCAGGAAGAATGATTTATAATAAATCTGTCAAAATTAGTTGCAAAGTTCTAAGTCTGATTGAAGCTTTTATTAACCTGTACATTACCAGGAAAAGCACCCTGTATTAGATTTGTCACAATCATACTGCAAGCAAGCAAGTTCCCCTGAGAGTGGGAGATGCTATGGAGTGAGCTTTTAACCATTTAAATGTGGGAGGGGTGAGCTTCAACAAGATAGGAAGAGCCACCTTCCAATCAGCTAAGACCAGCTGAACAAGATTTATAAAACATACTGGACATCTTAAAGCTCATGATGAGCTTGCAGGTGTCCTGTATGTTTTTGAAAAATACATATCCAGAAATAACCAAGTAGAACCTCTCTAACTACTAAATAAACAGATATTGTGAAACAAAACATTTTATCTATTTACTTCAAATAGGTTTGTGGTTTGCGGGTTTCATTATATGGTTGGGAAGTGTATTAATTGGAAAGTTCCATACATTTTTCTATCTCCACTCCTTAAAGATTAGTAGCTATACAGTATAGTGTTGCACATTCATTGTTATGATGCAGCATTTTTCATTGCATAGGGTAAATTCCACAGATGAACTGCACATTTGTTTACCACTTGTGAAGTAGCACTGCCACTCGATTTATGAATTATGAAATAAGTGGAGGTCTGGGACTAAAAGCCTGCAGATATCCGACCTTCTGAACCTACAATAGCTAACTGGTATAGCCCTTGAAAACATAATGTGTCAGGGTTGTTGCAGTTGTATGCAACAGAATGCCTCTGTGGCTTGTTTACCTTAAGTTGTAAGATTTGCATGACCAAACAAAGTGTTACTTTACTCATTTGTAAAATTGATAAGTAAAAGACACTGCTTCTTTAAATATTTGCAGATGCAAATGTACTTTTAGAAATATAGTAAGTCTTAACATGTAAATCTCAGGACACTATGTATCAAAGCAGCAAAACCCACACGTAGCAATCTGTTGATTTTTCAGAGGATCCTCCGAAACTGAATCTTATTACTCTGAGCTACGAGGACCCCTTGTTGCAGGGAAATTAAACTGTAAAGCATTCTGGTAATATATTTTTTTTTATTAGGTAAAATACAAATGTGCATTTCTTTACAACTTCGGTAACCCCAGATATCATATAGAGTAAAATATGCACGTCCTTGAGAAAGGTCCAGTTGAGCGGACCGAAACGTCGGTGTGTGTGCCGGTCATCTTCAATACTGGATTTTTTTTTATTACTACTGTGTGCGGTCTCTTCCTTCCTGCTCTTGCTGAGAGGAGTATCCTGTTCATGAATTGCCTATGGGACAAGCACCTAACCTACTACTGTACTTACACGTGAGTGCTAACTGTGTATCTCTGTGTATATATATATATTGCCTGACCTGAAGAAGAGAGGATAACTCTCGAAAGCTTGTCCTATGATATAAATTGTTAGTCCAATAAAAAAGATATCACCTAATACTGAAGAACTCATTTATTCTGCACTATCGCAACTGGACTAACCGGCTATTTTCTGCTTTATATGTGTGTATATATATATATATATATATATATATATATATATATATATATATATATATATATATATATATATATATATGTATGTATATATGTATGTATATATGTATGTGTATATGTATGTATATATGTATATATATATATATATATATATATATATATATATATATATATATATATATATATGTATATATATTAATATGTGTGTGTGTGTGTATGTGTGTATATATATGTGTGTGTGTGTATGTGTGTGTGTGTGTATATATATATATTGTGGCAGGACGGCCTCACGGCAGGGTTAGTAAGACGCTAGACACAGTGGGAAATGTTCAAATATAGTGGTTTATTAGCCACATCCAAAATAAAGTACGGGTGCACTGTCCCTTTAAGAAACTACTTTCTTGAAAATTAAAGCCTTGTCCCGTTAGGGACACTAACTCACTTCTTGAGCCCTTACTAACAGGACAGCCAGCTAATCTGGTCATGCCCAAAACATGCTACACAAAGGATAACGATACGTATAAGAATAAAGTCTTATCTGTTTTGCCGCTCCAGTAGCAAACAGGAACATGGTTCCGGGGAGCAGGCCATGTCCATCTTGATCTTTATCCTGGGTTGGGGTCCCAGCTGGTCCCAGCAGCCTAGCTCCTCGCAGAACTGGGGGACCAGAGCAACAGCAACGGCTTCCTAGCCGGGAGAGTCCTCTCCACCTTCCTGTGGAAAAACAAGCTCTGTGTGTGTGTGTCACTTCCTGGTTTCAAACCTGCAGTCTCTCAGGCCTCCTGCTTAATTAGGCTGCAGGTGTGCTTCTTTCTGTCTGAGGAGATTAACACTCTGTGAACTGGCTGCAGCGTCTCTCCATTCACTATTCCAGCCTACTGAGTTAGTGACTCTGTCACATATCCCTCTCCCCAGCGAAACATTGTCCTGTGGAGCGGCCCGTGCACCATTCCCGTGCACCAGCATCTTTGGCGAAAACGTCTGACGTCGGCCCTTCCCTCCCCCCTTTTTTTTTCTTGCCTTCCAATTTAGGCATTTTCTTTTTGGGGTAATTACCAGGCCATCTGGGCCTGAGGACTGGTACCTCACTATCTCCTTGTGTTCAGAGACTCCTTCACCCTGTAGAAGAGCCTTGACTTCGGTCAGCTCATTGCATACTCTTGCCAGTGACTGTTTGGCTTTTTCCTTTGAAGACAGCACCTCCGCTTTAGCAGTGATGGGTTTTGGACCTTTTTCCATCAGCATACCTTCAGTGTTGGGTTTCACATCATTTATCTTCAGAGCTTCAAATTGGGTGGGGGTCTTTTTAACCTCAAGTGCACCCCATGATGCCTCTCTTTTACAGTCGGCAGACTCGAAGGCTTGGGCCTGTCTTTCTTGTCCCCTTAACTTACTCCGTTGGGAGTGTTGCTGAACAAACTGTGAGGTCTTTCTCATCTTACCAACATGGACACTCTTTAGTCCCATTCTCGACTGTCTCTTCACAGCGGCTGCCTTCCTTGCAAGGAAACCACTATGGGTCCCATAGTACAACTGGCTTCTTACTGTGCTACTACATAGCACCTTGGTCTTCCCATCCCGTGCCTTGTGAAAAGTAGACTGTAACACTGCAACGGTATTGCAGTCACGCTTCCTGGTGCGCCTCACTTGCTTTATCTCTACCACCGTTTTTCCCATGGACTGCTTCTGTGACCCAAGGGTCTGTCTTAGGGTTGTAACCTCTTTCTCCAACTTCAGCTGAGGAACCTCCTGCTGGGCAGCATTAGAGTCCAACGTAGCATCCTGCTCAGTCTTCAGAGCCTCGAGTATCTCATCCAGGTCACGCTTTTGTTTCTCTGCCATCTTGCGGCCAGCACGCTCAGACTCCAGGTCCTTCCTCAGGTCATGAAGCTGTCCTTCTGCATTTCTTTTTTCACTCAGTGCAGCTGCCAGTTTATCTTCTTTGGCGTCGAGTCGCGATTCCACATCTCCTAGCTGGTTCAGCGCAAGTCTTAAGTCTGTTTCTTTCGCTCTATTTCTGACCTGCCAGTGCTCCTCCCGGACCTTGTCCAGCTCCAGCTGCAGTCGGGCCATCTCATTGGACGTGTGGTCCAGAAACTTGCGGGTATCAGCCATCTCGGTTTCATAGCGCAATGACAGGCAAGCCACCTGTCGGACAGTCACCTTCTCCCACTCGGTGAGCTGTATCTTGTGCTCAGCAACCTGCGTTTGCAGCTCTTCAATTTGATCCTGAAAATCCCCTCTCAGGGCCCTCACCTCTCCCTGGTGCTTGCTCTGGGCATGCGTTAGCTCCTCCTTCATCTTTTGGAGCCCTGCATTTTTTGTCGCCGGTATCGCTGTTGCTTCTGTCTTCCAGGCTTCTTTCTCCTTGGCATACTGACTCATGGAGATGGAGTTGCCTCTCTGCTTCTCCAGCTCTTGCTCCAGTCTTTGGACCTTCTCATGTTCCCTCTCACACAGAGTCACCTGGCTTCTAAGCTCCGCCTCCAGCGATGCTCTTGTGGTGCTCAACGTGATCTTCAGCTGCTCCAGGGCGAGGCATTCTTTTTCCAGCATTTTCTCTGCATTCTGCAGAGCAGCCTGTACTTCCTTTTTTTCTTGCGCCAATTGCGTCTTCACTTTCTGCGCTTGGTGAAGCTTCTCAGTCCCATCACTGACCTGACCAGTCAGGTTTAAAACCTCTTCCTTCAGGTTTATATTCTCCATTTTCACAGTCTCTATATCCCTTAGGACCGTTTCATTGGCTTTCTTCAAAGTACCCAGCTCTGCCCCTAGCGATGCTCTTGTGGCGTACAGCGTGGCCCTCAGTTCCTCATGCTGTTCTGTGGGGACATACTGGGTACTCAGCCGTTCCTGTAGCACTCGCTGCTTCTCCTTGGCTGCTTGCAGACTTGCATGTAGCTCTTGCAGCTGGCTCTGCCATAAGTGCGTTGCCTGTGTGTGCTGCTGCAGGGAGACACGTTGCATCCTCTCTGCATTCTGCAGTGCTTCCTGCACCTCTAGCTTTTCCTGGATCAATTGCTTCTCCGCTTTTCCTGCTTGGTGGAGCTTCTTATCACCTATACTGATTTGATCAGTCAAGTCTGAATTTTTCTGCGTCAGACTTACATTCTCCTTCTTTACA
>NC_134485.1:306802387-306867387 GCF_040206685.1 Ascaphus truei | reverse complement strand
CACCCATGGTAACCCCGTATGTTCCTTGCACCCACACCAGATCTGCGATTGGGGGGGGGGGAATACCCGTTACATATATATATATATTGTGACAAACGCCCCTCTTTTGTAGTGCTGACGTCTGTCTGGGTTCTTCCCGACACAGTCTTCTAGGGTTATTTAATACAAAAACAGGATCATGCAAAGTATTAAGCTGCTTAACTCAGGCTTCTGCCTGCTTTATTTTCATCCAAGTAAGGTACTGCAGCTTTAACATGTGTAGGTTAGAGGTACTCAGATACTTTCATTCAGCAGTTCACTCATTTCATTGTTACAGTATTTCCCACACTGTTATTTCAAGTAAAAAGAAACCAAATTATATAAACAAAATCCTATCCCTTTCAGGGATCTAACTACACATAGAATCAGTCTCTCTAACAGCTGCTGGCCAACTAACCTGGTTCCCCAGCTTAAAACAATGCTCTCTCATTTAGGGTCACTTAGATACAGCACAGTCTTTTAGCAACAGCAGTAAACATTTGTTTGGTCTTATCTGTTCGTGGTGGGAACTCGGTCCCGTGTCCAGGCAAATCCTCTGGTACTGTGATACGTGGAGGGGCCGTCAACCCCGATACTGGATGCAGGGGAGCAGCGATACCCCCAGCCTCCAGGCTCCAAGGAGAGAGAGCGAGAAATGCAAAACCTCTCTGCTCTAAATACCTGTGCATGTGATTAGAAGAGCAGGTGAGGGAGAACTAGAGCCATGGTAATCTGTGGTCTGGATTTTCCATCCAGCTGCCTGAGTTAATGGGAAGCTGTGGAACGGATCATTTGTAACTATTCCTGCACTTTCTGCTCTAAAATGGGGCAGAAAGCTGCCTAACATCTTTGGACTATGTCACATATCCCCCTCCCCAGCTCACACCTACTGGGGTGAGCGGCCATGGACCTCACTGGGGTGAGCGTCCTACCTGAAATACTTGAGCTAACTCCTCAGTACAACATTAAGTATTCACATGACACGAATATGAACTTTTTCCACGGCAATTATGGACAATAGGTTTCGTCATAAGAGACTATACTTGGCAAACATATTTTTTTGTTGCTCTCTATTAGGGAACTATTTTGAAAAATAAATGTCTAGCACACATTCTTGCAACCCAGGATCTGCTAAATATATTCACAAAACCAGACAATTTCTATTACCTCCCTGGGTTTTTCTACTCTAGAATATGAACCTCATTATAAATTTACCAACCGAAAAGGGCATTTTTTTTTTTTTTTTTTTTTTCCATATTGTAAGCAACCAATATTTTTTTTTTTTTTCTTATACTACAGCCTTGTAATCTTAAGGGCCATCAACCCTGTATATTAATTTGTAGTTTAGCTACATTTTCAACACAGAGAACCAATATAACATTGTAATATTGACAAAAATGCTTATTTGCAAAGTTAAGTGTCCGTGACATAGTCCACACGTGTAATAAAAAAAATAAATCGGTCAGTTCCCCCAAACATTTTTTTTTTTTTTTTTGACTTCCAGTCTATTGCATCCTTTGACTTTATTTCATAGTCCGCTGCAACCTGCAAATGACTGGACTGTTTCTTTAGCTTCTGATGAGACCCTTGGACCGGATTCTCCTTGGCTCCACAGTGTGGTCCAGATTGGTGAGATATGGAACTATTCAGGCGCCGTGTTAACCTTCGTTGTTTTTTCTTTTCAATCTTTGATTTCCCTTTTGTGGCCATTATCAGGCCTTTGGGTTTTGGAGACCTAGTTGCCTCTGTACAAACGTAGTCCATATTAACCACGTCATCAGGATCTGTCAACAAGTTTGTGTTTTCAGGAACTGCCACCCACTTGGCTAAAACATCTTCTGTGGTGTCCTGGGTGTGTCCACTGGTTTGATAATCTTCTGGACAACGTAAATGAAATTGAGGATCTGGATTTTTGAATCCCAGATCAGGGAGAATATTCTCAGGAGGGTGCCTATCTGTTTCTGGAATAACAGCAGCACAATCAAAGTCAATTCTTTCTCCTTCCTCTTTGTCATCAGTGAGGGCATTGAGTTTACGTTCCCTGGTCTCCTTTTGTGACCGTGTCTCTTTTAGCCTTGGAATCTCTTTCTCCAACTTCATCTTTATAGCAAATCGTAATATTGCAACAGCATTGAAGATACACGTATAGGAACGTACAGCTTGCTTGGTTAGGAGGTAGGATTGATAGCCCGACTGAACCACTTTAGCCGCTTCTCCCATGTCCGTCATCTGTTTCAGAGCGAGGTTTAACTCTGTTTCATTTTCTCTATTCTTGACCTGCAGCTGCAGGTGCTCCTTCCGGGTCTTGTCCAGCTCCAGCTGCAGCCGGGCCCCCTCATTTGCCGTGTGGTCCAGCTGCTTGTAGATATCGGCCATCTCGCTTTTATAGCGCAGTGTCAGGCAAACCACCTGACGGACGGACACCTCCTCTCTCTTGGCGCACTGTATCTCGCGCTCAGCCATCTGCTTCTGCAGCTCTTCAACCTGATCGTGCCAGACCTCCCTCAGGGTCTTCACCTCTTTCTGGTGCTTGCTCTGGGTTTGCATCAGCGCCTCCATTTTTTGGAGCTCTGCAGTTTGTGTCGCCTGGATCGCCGCTGATTCTGTATTCTGCAGTGCTTCCTGCATTTCTAACTTTTCCTGGATCAATTGCTTCTCCACTTTTTCTGCTTGGTGAAGCTTCTCATCACCTTCACTGATCTGGTCAGTCAAGTCTGAATTTTTCTGTGTCAGACTTACATTCTCTCTTTTTACAGTCTCTAAATTACTCAGGGTATTCTCATAGGTTTTCTTCAATGTACACAGCTCTGTGCTGCGAGCGTAGACCTCATGGCGTGAGAGTTCCAGCTCTGCTTTAAGCGCGCTAGCCTCTTGCCGAGAAACCCCCAACTCTGTGATGAAGTTTTGCACATCTTTCTGGGACATCTCATAGCATAGTTTCCAGTCAGTTCTTGTTTTCTTTGATTCGCTTGGCTCTCTGCCTATGATGGTAGCAGTAGCCTTTGTCATCTCTAGGCGTGTCATCATTCCTGGGACGATTGCGCCAGGCCCTATGGGCTGTTGCTCATCTCGGCGCCTTTCTGACGCATGTCCTGACAGTGCAGGTTCAAGTGGCTCGGTCACTTCCCCTGTGACTTGAGGAACAGTTTTCTTTCTTTTTGCTTTATTAGCTCCAGAGATATCAGTGGTCCTGGGCACACACTCACTGTTATCAGCTTCCACATCTTGCTTGCACTCACAGGGCGTTGCTTGCTTTTGCAGCTGTTTGTCTTTGAAAATTTTGGGGCACACATCTTCCATGTGACCTACTTCACGACAGGCCCAGCATACTAAATTCATCTGTGGGTACAGCTCTCCTCCAGGGTCGTGATCATAGTATGGCCTGAAGGGACACTGTTTTGTATGGTTACGTACATTACACAACAAACATTTCACGTCGGCCATTTTAGAAACCTGGCAGGGACAATTTTCTAGCTGCAATTTCACTTACTTCAGCAGCTTACATACAGCACTTGCTAGCTGCAAATTCACTCACTTCAGCAAAAGGCATAAGCTTTACAAACAGCACTTGCTAGATGCAAATTTTTTTTTTTTTTTTCTTCAGCAAAACATTTTGGTTTTCTGTTTGGGTTCAGGGTGCTATTGCATCCACACTTCGCACATTCTCTGTGTATGCTAGGAGCACAACTGATATACACAGCGGGACAGACTTCACTCATAGCATCTGTACTTTAGTTCAGCTGGGCGGCCATTTTAACCCCCCGCATTTATTTGCAAACCCACAGACTTTTTAGTGTCTGCCCGCATTCTCCACCATATGTGACAAACGCCCCTCTTTTGTAGTGCTGACGTCTATCTGGGTTCTTCCCGACACAGTCTTCTAGGGTTATTTAATACAAAAACAGGATCATGCAAAGTATTAAGCTGCTTAACTCAGGCTTCTGCCTGCTTTATTTTCATCCAAGTAAGGTACTGCAGCTTTAACATGTGTAGGTTAGAGGTACTCAGATACTTTCATTCAGCAGTTCACTCATTTCATTGTTACAGTATTTCCCACACTGTTATTTCAAGTAAAAAGAAACCAAATTATATAAACAAAATCCTATCCCTTTCAGGGATCTAACTACACATAGAATCAGTCTCTCTAACAGCTGCTGGCCAACTAACCTGGTTCCCCAGCTTAAAACAATGCTCTCTCATTTAGGGTCACTTAGATACAGCACAGTCTTTTAGCAACAGCAGTAAACATTTGTTTGGTCTTATCTGTTCGTGGTGGGAACTCGGTCCCGTGTCCAGGCAAATCCTCTGGTACTGTGATACGTGGAGGGGCCGTCAACCCCGATACTGGATGCAGGGGAGCAGCGATACCCCCAGCCTCCAGGCTCCAAGGAGAGAGAGCGAGAAATGCAAAACCTCTCTGCTCTAAATACCTGTGCATGTGATTAGAAGAGCAGGTGAGGGAGAACTAGAGCCATGGTAATCTGTGGTCTGGATTTTCCATCCAGCTGCCTGAGTTAATGGGAAGCTGTGGAACGGATCATTTGTAACTATTCCTGCACTTTCTGCTCTAAAATGGGGCAGAAAGCTGCCTAACATCTTTGGACTATGTCACAATATATATATATATATATATATATATATATATATATATATATATATATATATATATATATGGTAGAAGGTGACTTAGGCGCACAAGAAAAGGGAAAAAAGAAGGGAGGGAGGAACACACAGAGTAGTATGTCTGTGCAATTGAAAATAAGGTGCTTCAGATTGCACTTACACAAAGATGAGGATATTTAGAACATTTATCCAATATTTAGGATCAGGAATATTTTTCACAGTCGTCCTAATGAACCCATTTTCATGTTCTTGGATCTTCAATGCATACATCTGGATCTTTGGGATACCTGAATTTCCCAAAAAATAAATCTTCCAATATAAGGCTGGACAAAGAAGGATAGTATAGTACTATTTATTATAAGAAAAAACACCTATATCGTTGTAATAAAAACCTCACTATTTAGTGAGAATAAAATGGAATATGCTAGGTATAACAAACTGATCGGAACCTCTGAACAACACAATCTCCAACCCAACAGAATGCTATTAATGAATATTCAAAAGTCTCCTGTTAGTTTGTTAACAAGCTTAGCCAGTTCGCTGTGTCTGAATCAGAGTCTCACACAATAACCCAGTTCATGGAGGGATGACACAATATAGTATAGTGAAGTTGGATTTATTTCACCACTGGGGTCTTCTTCTGGGGGTAATTACCCGCAGTCATGTGGAAGATAGTGCCCGATATGTAGCTCCTATTTCCTGGAGAAGTCTGTTTCTGGACGAAACACGTAGGGTGGCCTTTTTATACCCCTTTTATGTGTTTGATCTGTACATTCCATTTTGTGTATTTTCATTTTCAAGACTGTAGGGTTTACCATCACGTTTTAAGTTACTGTATGGTCTTGAAAATGCAAAGCCAGCAGTTCAACCAACTTCACACTGATGATACCCATTAAGGTTGAAACATGTTTGTGAATGGTTTCTCTGGCTTTGCATCTGATTCCCATGCTGTGCTTTTAAAGCTGTGTTAACAGCAAGTATTAGCTTATATGGGCTCCGTGTAACAATGGATTTTCAGACAAAAGGTGACACATTGTGTGCTCATCTGCATGTCATTTCCCATAATCCCTTGCTGCAGTGGAAGCACTGTATGATGGAGATAATCGTGAAGGGCAGGCTTGCAGACCTGCCTAAGACATGTGAATGTGCTCACTAGTGATCTTTTTATTTGCTATATGCAATACGGTGGAGGTTTCTTGCTGCCTTTTCCACCCACCATAACTTAAAACGTGTGTGTGTGTGTGTGTGTGTGTGTGTGTGTGTGTGTGTGTGTGTGTGTGTGTGTGTGTGTGTGTATATATGTGTGTGTGTATATATGTGTGTGTGTATATGTATGTATGTATGTATGTATGTATATATATATATATATATATATTTATATATATATATATATACATATATATATATATATATATATATATATATATATATATATATATATATATATATATATATATGGATGACCATGGTTAGTGAGGAGGCAAAACAATTCTACCGGTGACATTATATGCTAGTGGTTTTATTTGTCCAAAAATATAACGAAACAATGGGTGCTCTGTCCCTTTAAGTAAAACAAAACATAAAACAAAAACCTATCCCCGTAAGGGCTGTTCTATACTGCTTGCGCTTGCTACGCCATGCACGGCAGTGTGCATGGAACCGGCCGATAGGGGGGAAGATGAAGAAATTAAACAATCGTGCCACTACCGCTGCTGAAATGTGTGTGTGTGTATGTACAATGTTAATAAACAATTTATTAAAGTGTTTATTTCAAAACTTATTTAACACACACACATACATACACATATACATACATACACACATACACACACACACAGACATATACAGATACATACAGTAACTCACTCGCTCACAGCATACACACAAAAAGCGTGTGGCGCGTGTTCGCACAGCGCGCGCACGGCCTCACACACTATAGAACGGCCCTTAGGCTGAACTTTTGGTTAGTTTCCCTATCTACCTGGCTGGCTTGCTAAACTAGACCAGACCAGCAATATTCTATAACACCACTTGGCTCCTTACCTGGGATCTTTATTCCCCTTGGAACAGCATAAATATGAGCAGCCTCTCCTCTGTCCTCTCTTTGTCTGAGAGAGACTGCTGCTCCAGAGGCATTTCCTCTTCCTCTTTTTAAGAAGGTGAGCTTTATAAGGATTACATGTGGACTGCATAATCAGTGGGGTTAACTCCTTGCATACTGGAAAGCAGGCATACTGCCACCTCCTACTAATGTATACAGAGTCTATGACCCTGTCACATATCCCCCTCCCCAGCGTGGACCCGTGCACCGAGACTGTGCACCCTAGAAAGTGCATCCACATTACTGTGCAGCATGCCTGGCTGATGCTGCACTATGAAGTTGAAGGGTGGTAATGATAGAAACCAGTTGGTAACTCTAAAGTTCTTTTTTTTTGTTTCTATGCATCCACTGTAAGGGTACATAGTCTGTAATGAGCGTTAACGACCTATCTAATAGGTAATATTTTAAGTGTCTGTTGCCAACTTTACGGCCAAACATTCTTTTTCCACCGTGGCATACCTTTGTTTGCGGGGACACAATTTGCGACTTAAATACAAGATCGGGTGTTCCTCATCTCCTACATACTGGGATTGGACTGCTCTGAGCTACTTAGGAGGCATCCATTTGCAGAACAAATTCCTTTGTAAAATCCGGGGCTACCAAGACTGGGTGACTTCAGAGCGCTGTACGTAGGTCTAAAAATGCGGTCTCGGCACCACAGCTCCATTTTACCACATCGGGTGCACTTGTTTTTACTAAATCTGAAAGCTGTGAAGCCCGGGTTGCAAAATGGGGTATAAATTGCCTGTAGTAACCCACAATGCCTAGAAATTTCCTAATCTGGTTTTTTTTAAGGGGACCGGGCCAATTCTCAATGGCTTCTACTTTATTGAGCTGGGGTTTTAAAGTCCCCCTTCCCACAACATAGCCAAGATATTTTGCTTCTGCCAAGCCGACTGAACATTTAGCTGGGTTGGCTTTAAGACCCACCTCCCGAAAGGTTCTCAACACTGCCTCAACCTTTTGTAGATGTGAGTCCCAATCTGGACTATGAATTACCACATCATCTAAGTACACTGAGGCATAGTTCGCGTGCGGCTGTAACAATTTATTCATCAACCGTTGGAAGATTACAGGCTCCCCATGAAGGACAAAGGGTAAAAGGGTATACTGGAAGAAGCCATAAGGTGTGGAGAAGGCTGTTTTCTCTTTTGCTGACTCTGTTAACGGGATTTGCCAATAACCCTTGTAAGATCTAAAGTGGTTAGAAAACGGGCCCTCGCCAACCTGTCAATTAACTCATCTACCTCGGGCATAGGATAGGCGTCAAACTTTGAGACTTCATTGACTTGTCTAAAGTCATTATAAAACTGTATTGACCCATCAGGCTTAGGTACCAAGAAAATAGGGCTGGACCATTGACTATGGGACTCCTCAATTACCCCTAGGTCAGCATCTTCTTTACCTCTGATTGAATAGTCCCTCTTCTGGCTTCTGGGATCTTATCTTAACGGCTATTCCCTGCTTGGTGACAATATCATGGGAACCACCCTAGTTTTCCCTGGTATGCTGGAAAATGTGTCCCTGTTCCTATTTATCAATTCTACAGCTTCCCGTATTGTTCAGTAGTGAGTTCTACTGAACTCCACTTTCCCGGATTTGTCAGCTACCACCGTCGCACATACCTCTCTATCCTTTTAGGATTTTAATAGATTAATGTGACAGATTTGCTCTACCTTCCTCCGATCTGGCTGTCGAATTTTATAATTCACTGGGCCGACCTGTTCTAGAACTTCATATGGCCCTTGCCAATGTGATAACAGCTTGCTTTCAGCTGTGGAAACAAGCACCATTACTCGGTCCCCTGGTCGGAAGCTGTGAACCGTAGCATGCCTGTTGTAAAGGTTCTGTTGGGCCCTCTGCCTCTTCTAAATGTTGTCTGACTATGGGAGTAACATGAGCAATGCGTTCTTTTAAATTTTAAATATTACATAAAACAACTGCTTCTGGATAGTGAGTGACATAATCTAGAATTACTAGGATGTATTGATGACCCTTGGCAGATTTCTCCAAGGGACCCACTATATCCATAGCAATCCTCTCAAATGGAATCTCAATAATAGGCATAGGAATTAACGGGGCCCTCAAGCTTGGTCGGGGGTCTGTCAACTGATACTCTGGGCAGGAGGCACAGAACCTTTTTACTGCATTATACAGTATATCCCTGGCCAGTAAAATATCTTTAGGATTCTTTTCTGTGTTTTCTCCACTCCAAGATGACGCCCAAATACGTGAGTGTGCTAGCTCTAGGACCTTCCTTACTAATGAACTAGGCAATTTTTCTATTTCTTGGCCCTCCTCTTGGCACACATGGTACAACAAATAATTTTTAATACAAAAATAGGGATAGGAGTCCTTGGTTGTCCCTTCTACCGGGACCCCATTAACTTCTACCGCTTGGCTAAACCCATTTTTCAACTGGGGTCATTAGCCTGTTCCCTGCCAAAATTACTTGGGGAAAGTTCTAGACTTCCAAAACCTTCCTCTCCTGGAGTTTGGCCAGTTACATCTGCGGGTAACTCTGACTCCTGAGTGTCAACAAGCCCTGTCTCTGAAAACTCCACATCCTCTGTGATCCTTCCTTTAGGAGTAGTAACCAGTGCTAACTGGGGTGGGGGAGGACCTCTTTTTTTTGGCCTTCCTACGTTCTCGTTTTTATTTAGAGGTTTTAGACACTTCAGAGACTAATTCCGGTTCTGTAAACGGAAAAACATAATCCGGAGCAGGATTGTTTAAGGTGAGTTGTCCTCTGATCCTGGTGTCAAAACCAGGAAAATTACAACCTGACACTAGGGAATGGGGTAACTTTGGTACAATTGCTGCCATTGTTTGGATGACTTGCCGCTCGACTTTTACTTTTATCGGAGTCGTGGTGTACGGAAGCGTACACCCTTATCTTCTCACCCTGGTGTAACTGGAGAGGCTTAATCAACTTCCCAGTTACCAAGTTAATATCACTCCCTGAGTCTACCAGGGCGGAGATTGGTTTACCATTTAATATCACTGTGGGGAGGAAGTTGTGGGTATTTTTATCCCCGCGGGTCACACATTCCACTCCACAGAACTCTAACCTCACAGAGCTATACGCACACTCCATTGGTTCAGACAACTTAGGGCAGTGAGCCTTAATATGCCCCGCCTCCCCACACTCAAAACAAACAAATGGCCCTATTGGGTCTTGAAACCCTTTCAGAGATTTAGAGTTTCTGTCCTTATCCATGTTTTCTTCCACTCCCTCAAACCGTGCGGCTGGTCTTGGGTCTTTGTTCCAGCCCTGGCTTCTACTGTTCATGTTGGGTCACGGGTTTTGTTTTCTGCGAGAGAACGTGGAATGTGACAGTTCACGGGTGGCAAGATATATACATAATATATTATATATATAAATCAGGCAGCATAGATTACTGCTTTAAATCAACTTTAAAGAAATATGCAATTTTTAGTGGATAACTACATATGTAGCCCAACTTACCGGTACTTTCCTTGAGTTGGGGGGAGTAAGAGCATTTACCCGCAGCTACGGGTATGTTGACTCCTGAGGACTGCTACAGAGACTGCATGTTGATGAATCTGTTGCTATTCTAGTGATTTGGGATTACAGCTGTCTTTTTACCCAACAATCCTGGCTTTACATAAATCAGGCTAGATCTGCATTCTGCCAATATCTGAATCGTATATAAGAAACTTGTTTTGCAAGTTTCATACATTTGCTGCAAATGTCAAATTTGGTTGCATTTCACTGATGCACAAAAAGTCTAGAGGATTGTGATTATTTTTTATAAAATATTTTACCGGGAAGTAATACATTTTGAGTTACCACTCGTTTTCAAGTCCTGGGCACAGAGTATTATGACAAATACCTGGTTACAAATACATGGTTACATTAAGTGAGCAGGCTTATACATTATAAACAAGAAATTGCATGCATAGTAAGAGATAATATGTTATAGGCATATGTAACAGTTACAGACCACATTAAAATGTGAGATGGCTTTAGTTTTGAAAGAACTTTGGTGACGGATGTGAATGTAGAGGCTTTTACATTGCAAGATAAACTAATTCCTCACTCAGTTCTACTATTGTGGATTATCACTGTAATAATTATTATTACTTGCTGACACAAGAAATGCAAGGTGTTGAGATATACACAATACCTTGGTGACACAAATGCCAAATTGTTCCGTGATGCAGAGAAGAGATTTAAAATGTTTATTTCTTCATAATTACATACAAAATGTAAAAATATATATTAACTAGCTGATATACCCGGCGTTGCCCGGAATGTAATGTTCCCACTCCCCTCTCTATCCCCTCCCCCCTCTCTCTCTCTCCCCTCCCCCTCTCTCTCTCTCCCCTCCCCCTCTCTCTCCCTCCCTCTCTCTCTCTCTCTCTCTCTCTCTCTCTCTCTCTCTCTCTCTCTCTCTCTCTCTCTCTCTCTCCCCTTCGCCCACTCTTCCCCTGTCTCCCCCCTCCCATTCACATGAATCCGGTCGTCCCCCTCCATTTACAGGTGCGGTCCCCCGCCCCCCTTACAGCTCCGTTCTCCCCCCCCCCTTTAAAGCTCTGTCCCCCCCCCCCTTTACAGCTTCATGCAGTGTGTGTGCGGCAGTGTGTGTGTGTGTGTGTGTGTGCGCGCCAGTCAGTGAGTGTGTGTGTGGGCGCATCAGTCGTGTGTGTGTGTGGGCGCGTCAGTCAGTGTGTGTGTGTGTGTGTGTGTGGGTGCGTCAGTCAGTGTGTGTGTGTGGGCGCGTCAGTCAGTGTGTTTGGGCGCATCAGTCAGTGTGTGTGTGTGTGGGCGCGTCAGTCAGTGTGTGTGTGTGGGCGCATCAGTCAGTGTGTGTGGGCGCGTTAGTCAGTGTGTGTGTGTGCGCGTCAGTCAGTGTGTGTTTGTGTGCGTCAGTCAATGTGTGTGCGTCAGCCAGTGTGTGTGCGTCAGCCAGTCATTGTGTGTATGTGTGTGTGTCAGTCAGTGTGTTTGTGTGGCAGTCAGTCAGACAGTTCGTGTGTGTTTGTGTGTGTCAGTCAGTCAGTCAGTCTGGTGTTTACCCCCTCTCTCTCTTGACTGTTTCCCCCCCCGCAAAGGTGCAGAGGGAGGGGGGTCGTGGGCTGTGTTTTTCCAAACTCTTTCCCCGTCACACCCCCCCCCCCCACCCCCTGTACAGAGCTGCTGATGGGGGGGGGGGAGTAGCGTTGCCTTATGCGACAGCGGCGAGGACCGTGGTTAGCGGTGTGACGGGGGGGAGAGAGTGAGGAGCGGGGGAGAGTGAGTGAGGGTTAGATCTGCAGCGATGAGGAAGGACAACCGTGGTTAGCGTTGTGAAAGGAGTATCAAAGTTGTGGTCCTGCCAAGTGAGCTTCCAACTCCAAGTGAGGCCAAGAGGTGCACGCGGTGTGAGGGGGTACGCCTGCTGTGACATTCAGGCCAATGAGCTGTGGCCGTCCGTGGGCCAATCACAGGGGGTACAAATACACATCCAAAATGTTTTCAGTCTTATATAGATAGATAAAGGTTGCTTTGAAGGCTGCAGCACTATTTTTAAAATGTCCATTGTCTAAAATGGGTGTTACTAATAATAATTAAAAGTAAAAACTTGTGAAAATTAAATCTTCTTTATATATATATATGGAATTCAAAGAGGGTGTACTATCTTTTTCACATGACTGTGTGTGTATATATATATATATATATATATATATATATATATATATATATATATATATATATATATATAATAAAGAAGATTTAATTTTCACAAGTTTTTACTTTTAATTATTATTAGTAACACCCATTTTAGACAATGGACATTCTAAAAATAGTGCTGCAGCCTTCAAAGCAACCTTTATCTATCTATCTATATAAGACTGAAAACATTTTGGATGTGTATTTGTACATATATATATATATATATATATATATATATATATATATATATATATATATATATATATATATATATACACAGTCATGTGAAAAAGATAGTACACCCTCTTTGAATTCCATGGTTTTACATATCAGGACATAATAACAATCATCTGTTCCTTAGCAGGTCTTAAAATTAGGTAAATACAACCTCAGATGAACAACAACACATGACATATTACACTGTTTCATGATTTATTTAACAAAAATAAAGCCAAAATGGAGAAGCTGTGTGTGAAAAACTAAGTACACCCTTACTGCTTCCATAGGAATTAAGATGCTAAGTAGCAGACAGGTGCTGCTTATCAAATGCCCTTGATTAATTGATCATCAGCAAGTGTGGCCATCTCTATAAAAGCCGACATTTTAGCAGTTTGCTGGTTTGGAGCATTCAGGTGTATGTTAACACAATGCCTAGGAGGAAAGACATCAGCAATGATCTTAGAGAAGCAATTGTTGCTGCCCATCAATCTGGGAAGGGTCATAAGGCCATTTCCAAACAATTTGAAGTCCATCATTCTACAGTGAGAAAGATTATTCAAAAGTGGAAAACATTCAAGACCGTTGCCAATCTTGCCAGAAGTGGATGTCCCAGCAAATTCAGACCGTGCAATGCTCAGAGAAATTGCCAAAAACCCAAGCGTTACATCTCAGACTCTACAGGCCTCAGGTAGCATGTTAAATGTTAACGTTCATGACCGTACAATTAGAAAAAGACTGAACAAGTATGGTTTGTTTGGAAGGGTTGCCAGGAGAAAGCCTCTTCTCTCTAAAAAGAACATGGCAGCACGGCTTAGGTTTGCAAAGTTGCATCTGAACAAACCACAAGACTTCTGGAACAATGTCCTTTGGACCAAAGTGGAGATGTTTGACCATAATGCACAGCGCCACGTCTAGCAAAAACCAAACACAGCATATCAGCACAAACACCTCATAACAGCTGTCAAGCATGGTGGTGGAGAGGTGATGATTTGGGCTTGTTTTGCAGCCACAGGACCTGGGAACCTTGCAGTCATTAAGATGACAATGAACTCCTCTTTATACCAAAGTGATCTAGATTCACATGAGGCCATC
The DNA here is from genome assembly GCF_040206685.1 of Ascaphus truei. Classification (NCBI taxonomy): domain Eukaryota; kingdom Metazoa; phylum Chordata; class Amphibia; order Anura; family Ascaphidae; genus Ascaphus; species Ascaphus truei. The sequence continues at coordinate 306,853,654 of NC_134485.1, read as the reverse complement.
TGTCCGACAGCTAAAGCTTGTCCGAAATTTGGTCATACAACAGGACAATGATCCCAAGCACACCAGCAAATCTACAACAGAATGGCTGAAAAAGAAAAGAATCAAGGTATTGCAATGGCCCAGTCAAAGTCCAGACGTCAACCCGATTTGAAATGCTGTGGTGGGACATTAAGAGAGCTGTGCATAATAAACAAATCCCACAAACCTCAATGAACTGAAGCAACGTTGTAAAGAAGAGTGGGCCAAGATTCCTCCACAACGATGTGAGAGACTGATAAAGTCATACAGAAAAGTATTGTTTCAAGATATTGCTGCAAAGGGTGGTTCTAGAAGCTTTTGAATCATAAGGTGTACTTAGTTTTTCACACATGGCTTCTCCGTTTTGGCTTTTTTTTTGTTAAATAAATCATGACACGGTGTAATATGTCATGTGTTGTTGTTCATCTGAGGTTATATTTACCTAATTTTAAGACCTGCTAAGGAACAGGTGATTGTTATTATGTCCTGATATGTAAAACCATAGAATTCAAAGAGGCTGTACTTTCTTTTTCACATGACTCGTTTCATCGATGATATTATTATAATTTGGGATGGTCATAGAGGCCAACTGAAAAACATATTAGACACATTTAATGTTAACAATATGGGGCTAAAATTCACCCATTCTATACATCCAGATACGATGGTATTTTTAGATCTTGAGCTGTTCATTGATAGGTCGGACATGAGGATACATAGTAAAACACACTTTAAGCGAACAAACAAGGTACCGCTAGCCGTCCTCTGGTTGTGGGTCTCGTCAAAATACCCTTAGCAATTCTTGGATTTTTCTTATTCCAAATGAATTTCATTATTGCTGACTGAAGAGAGAGGATGTCAGAGTGGACCAATGGTATAGGTAGGTTCTGGAAAAGATATAACATCCTTGGGAGGAGATTCATCTTCACGCAGTGTATCCTTCCAATCCATGAAATGCCCCCTTTTGCCCATAGTCTAAGATCCTCTCTCAGCGTCTTTATTAACCTGGGAAAGTTTGCTTTATATAGGTTTTTGTAGTCCCTTGTAAGATATACCCCTAAATATTTGATAGCGGAGGGTTGCTATTTGAAATTAAAGTTAAGATCAATCAGTTTTTCGACTTCTTTGGGGAGATTTATATTGAGGGCTTCTGATTTAGACTGATTAATCTTAAAGCCAGAGATATGGTTAAATTTGTTCAGGATTTCGAAAACATTAGGAAGGGACGTGAGCGGTTTAGATAATGTTAAGATAACATCATCTGCATACAGGGCGGCCTTATACTCTTGCTCATCAACTGAGATTCCCGTAATGTCGGGGCTATTCCGTATGTGCGCTGCCAAGGGCTCCACGCATAGAGCGAACAGCAGCGGCGAAAGTAGGCAACCCTGTCTCGTTCCACTTTTTATGTGGAATTGCTCAGAGGGAAAACCCTGGTGTCTCACCCGCGCCATAGGGCTCCTATACAGCGCCATGATGGCCTGCAGGAGGCGTCCCCCAAAGCCAAACGCCCCCAGTGTTTCCGATAAGTAGGGCCAGTCTATTCTATCGAAGGCTTTCTCTGCGTCCAGACTCAACACCATAGAATGTATATTTTTCTTTTGGGCCAAATCAATCAGATTTATGATTCTTTGGGCTCAATTGGCCCAAATTCTTCAATGGCACACAGACCCAAGCCTTAGGAGATGGGTAGAGTTGGAGAAAAAGTGTTGTGCACCAATTGATATCCAAACGCTGATCTGGTTGCCCAAGGGAAGGGCATGTCAGATCGGCACGCCGCTACAGACCATTGCCAATTCTATTCGGGTGTGGGAGGCCACCAAATTTAGTTGTAAATTAACCACAAAGGCATCACTCATGACGCCAATAATCGGCAACCCAGATTTCGCTCCGGGCCTGGATAGTAAAAACATAAAGTATTGGACACAAGCGGGCATTACCCGACTTAATGATCTGAGGGACAGGATACATATACAATCATTTGAACAAATCAAATCCGCCAAAAATATCCCAAATACAGAATTTATTAGGTACCTCCAGATCAGGGATTTCTATAACAAAACTACAATTAGACCAAAACGTACTAATTTTGAGCAGCTGTGTTCCAGAGACACGGACACAAGGGGACTCACATCTAGGATGTACGGGGAAGTGGTCTGTCCGAAAACGACAAGCAAGACCTGGCTGCACTACATTCGACAGTGGGAGACAGACTTAGGGGAGACATTAGAGGACGAGGAATGGGAGCAGATTACACAAGCAGCAGCTAAAAGCTCCATCTGTACCACACTAAAGGAGAACGCGTATAAGGTCCTGATGCGGTGGTACTACACCCCAACTAGACTAGCTAAATTTGTTAAGGGCTACTCCCCGCTCTGCCCGAAACGGTGCGGGGAAGCGGCCGACCTGCAACACATGCTGTGGTCTTGCACAAAAGTGGTCCTGATTTGGGAACAGATTAGAGATTGGTTACAGCGGATTCTCGGTTGGGAGATCCCCCTGGACCCGTGGTTGTTTCTGTTGGGCAGGCGGATCCAGGGTATGCCAAATGCGACGCACAAATTAATCGCGCATTTCGCAATAGCCACTAGATGTGAGATCGCAGCACTTTGGAAGCAGCCAGTAATCCCAGTTATCCCCAAGATTCGAAATCGAATTTGGCATGTTTGCCGGATGGAACAATTAACGAGTTTAGTTAATGACACCGGCACAAACTTCCTAAAAGTCTGGTCACCATGGCTAGCACAGACGGACATCCCTGGGGTGGACGCCACCGCAATCCTGCTATAATAGTCGCTATCGCGTTCTCCTTTGGAGGTCAGAGACCAGTCGACATATAGTGACGAACAGGTAGATGACAGCCCCCTGGGTAGCAACCCAATGAGCCAACTCTACAGAGTTAAGGCGGTAAACTAGAGTTGGAAGCAATATATAAAAAAAAAAAAAAAAAAAAAGAATTATCTACAAGGAAAAGAAGATGAAAAATGACTTCACGGCGGCAGAAACACCTTGAGAAGACCCCCCCCCCCTCACCCCCTCCCTCCCCCCTCCTCCCTTGTCCGGTGTCCGGTTTGTCTTGTATGTCCTTTATGTATTGTCTCTGTCTCATACCAAAGAAGATTTAATAACCGTACGATTGTGATAAAAAAGAAAATCTGTTGGGGAATTGTATTACAATGGGCTGTGATATACTGTCAAAATTTGTAACCCCAATAAAGAAATTTGAAGTTGAAAAAAAAAAAAAACCACACTTTAAACCTGTCTCTACCATTGGGTACCTGCAGTACGGTAGCAACCACTATAAAAAGTGGCTTAATAACATTCCAAGAAGCCAATTCTTTAGGATCCGCTGGAATTGTTCTTTGAACTCAGATTTCTGTGCCCAAGGAGAGACTTTAACAAATAAGTTTCTCCAAAAGGGTTATGACAGAACAGTGGTGCAGAAGGCATTTGATGATGCTAAATCTACTGATAGGAGTGCCCTACTTGAGAGGTCCAGGACCAGATCTAATTTTGCTGGCCTTGATCCAGCGGTGAACGGATTAAGCAGGAATCCTTTACATTCATTTCCAAAGTTTATCACAAAATACAATAAATTGGCCTATCAGGTTAAACATATTATTAACAGACATTGGAGCATTATTCAGAATGATCCTATTCTAGGCCCTAAGGTGCCAATACGAGCTCCAATTGTCTTTAAAAAAGCAAGGTGTCTGAAGACCATGATTGCCCCTAGTAGACTTAAGCCTATTATTGATTTACAATCTATAACATCTATCAAGACTCCTACAAGGGGAAATTTCCCCTGTGGTAGGAATAGATGTATTACTTGTGGACATATAATTAAGATTCATTCCTTCAAATCTTTTTCTAATGGTTCTGTACATGAGATAAAACACTATATAAATTGTCTTAGTACCTACATTATATATCTCATTACTTGCCGTTGCGGTCTACAATATGTGGGCCGCACGTCAAGGACTGTTGGTACTAGATTTCTCGAGCATCGTAGAAATGTGAAACATGGCCTTCAATCACATTGCTTATCACGGCACTTTGATAGTGTACATAATAAGGATCCCTGCTCTCTGTCCATCTTTGGTATCGAGGCCATTCCACCTTCCCTTTCGGAGGGTGATAGGTTCAAGAAATTATGTGTCAGGGAGACCTACTGGATATATGTACTTGGTACGTTGTGTCCAGGGGGTCTCAATGACACAATAGATATTAGTACAGTAGTTTAATGACACGTTTCATGCCTGTGATGGGGTGTAGTGTTTTCACGGAGGTCTGGGTTGAGCGATGTAATTCGTTCCCTCCATGGTGACATTCATACTATCGCACTGGTATAGTTGATTGTTCCCTTTTTGACAATGGTTGAGATGTGGTATATCTATTATAAGATCTTACTGTGTATATAGCGGTATCAGCTTTGCTTGCGTGACCACCATTGATCCAAAATCCTTCTCCGTCCATTCTTCCATTTTGTCCATTCCCTCACTTCTTTTCCTCCCCTATTCACCCCCCTCCAATTCGTCTCCCCCCCTCTCTTGCACCCCCCTCCCCCTCCCTCATCACTCTGTTGTCTTTTATACTTTGGCCTCTCTGAATCTCTGTATCATTATCTCTGTATATGTATTATCTAGTAGAGACCCATTTATTGAAATCACTAGGATCAATGTTATCTCTCTACTAACATCTGTTTATTATATTATTATATGATTTTGCCGATGATGCAATATTATGTTGTATGATATTATATTTTGTTGTAGTATTTAAATGTATTTTAATTTAATTTGTTCAATTGTATGTTATCACATGTATCTGTTTATTTGGTCACTTTCTCTAGTATTGTTGGTCCACTTTGCCCATATGTGTTCTGGAACATATAGGGGTTAATATTATCCTTACATTGACCCTGTGTACCTGATTAGCAAATAGTAGTCTTCTTTGCCCTGATTGGTTCATCTTACTATAAAACTATGTCCCCTATCTATGCTTTTACTCCTGATGAAGTCTCTTTGAGACGAAACGCGTAGAGAGTGTTGTGTGGAGGTGTACTGCTCAGTTTTATTATATTTCCACTCACTGGCTTGCTACAGCAATTTATTGTGTTTTTGGAAGTATTACGCTCAGCTGTCCACTCGTTGCATACATGGGAACTTTTTCCAAGCGAATCCACTGACGTCACTGAGTTCTTGCGGTATCTGGAGCTGAGTACTCACTGTGTGACGCAGGATTGAGAGGAAGGCGGCGTCCCTCGTGTTCCCCGGGCTCCGGAGGTGTTCATAGAGGCTGCTGCAGTGTACCTACACCGGACACTATACCAAAGTCATCTGCTACCGGGTTCCTGCGTCTGGCCGGCTGAGTTTTACTCAAAAATGCTTTTCATTAAGCTATGTTTGTGAGTGTGCATTTTTAAATCCTTGACTCCATAAATATATTGTTATACCTTTTACGCTATGAGTGCGTCTGTATTTTCTGTGTTTATATATATATATATATATATATGTATATATATATATATATATATATATATATATATACAAAAGAATGATAACATGATCAGTGATTTGTGTGTGAATGTAAAATCATATATATAAATATTCTTATAAACTCACTGTACCTTCTTTTGCTGCCTAGTAATAGGATCTCAGAAATGAATCCTATTTAAAGTACTATATATTGTTTCCTTAATGAAAGGCTATACATAATTATAATCAAATATACAAAATAATTTATTGATTTCTCTTATACATAAAATACATGTTAATTGCACCCCATAACCCTTGTGCGGTTATAGGATAGTATAAGGAATGGATCATCTTTACTGGACACTCAATGTTTTATGGTTCCTGTAGGCGGATGCTCACAGAGGTATGCAAGGGAGACTGGTTATGGTGAAATTAAATAAGGCTTTTATTGCTCCTGTTTCCTTAACATCAAACAAGGGGTAAACAAAGCTTCTATTCACTTGGGAGTATTTATAGTGAAATAATATGCAGTCCACAACTCCCTTTAGATAAGCATGTCTCCCAGCCCCAAACATATATCATGAAATGAGCAGATATAAAAAGTCTTATAATTGAAAGTCTTATCTGTTCCTTGTGGTTTGGAGGGAAAATCTTCTGTGGTCCTGGTTGCTACCTTTTTCTCAGGGGTTTGTCAGCATTCAGGTTTAGAAGTTTCCCCTGTGTCTTGCAAGCAGCCTTTTCTTGTAGACTCAAGACGCCTGTACCCATGTCAGTCTCACAAGTTATGATATTAAGGGACAATCTCATTTCCTGTTTCAAGGGCAGGCTTTTCTAAGCAACCTAATCAGGCAGGTGGTGTTTGTTAATTGACTACCAGCAGTTAACCTCCACACTGCTGGATTAGAGGCATATTTACTGAACAGGGATAACTCCCCTGTTACATACCTCCCCTGTTTGTGGGAAGCTCGGGCTTGCTATGGCCAAAGCCCATCCTTACACTCTCATTCTAGATAGCTCTGTGACTTGAATGAGAGTGGATGGAGGAAGAGAACCCTCAGTCCCGCTGGGATCGGAGCCCTTTCTCCAGTTCATTCGTGTCTCCTCCCAAAGGTGCTTGAGATCAGCACTCCTCAGTCGCTCGAGGAGGACTTTTTCTAAGTATAGTCTTTTTGCTACGTGCGCGGTCATGAGATTTCCCTATCGTCGGGTGTTTGTCTTATTGTAGGCAGACTGTATGGCAGCAGTTGCAGAGCGTTTAAAAACAGCCCTTTGAGTTTTCCGCTCTTGAAGCTGTCTCTCTACACTTTCCCACTCAATGGAGTTGCTAGGTCAGCCTCTATGGGATTAAGTTGCAATTCCACATCCACTTCCAGAGAATGTCCCATCTTTTCAGCTTCATCAGCTAAGGATTCTTCTGGTTTTGATTCAGCATGTGTACCTTCTTTTATTGCCTGTTGGGTGGCTGAAGGTTTTGCTAGTGCTTGTTTAGGTGGTTCAAATTTTGCAACCTTGTTTTTCAGGCAAGCGGTATTCCCAGCTTTCACTGTACCCTTGTCTTCATGGGTTTTTGTGGCTGTGGGATACTGACGCTTAGTCAGGGTCAATACTTGTCCTTGTAGAACTGTAACCTCATCCGCGAGAGATCCCTGTTTTTTGAGTGCATCTTGCAAGTCTCTTCTCAGGGAATTTATCTGCACACTTTGCTTTCTCTGAGCTTGCTTCCACATTTTCATTGCATTGTGAAGCACTATGAATTTCTTTGCTCGGGCCACAGTTACTGGTCTCAGTTTCTGGACCTTCTTGTGCTCCCTTTTGTGCCGAGTCACCTGGGTTCTAAGCTTGGCCTCTAGCGATGCTTTGGTGATGCTCAGGGTAGCCTTCAGTTTCTCATGCTGCTTTGTGGGGACATACTGGGTAATCAGACGTTCCTGCAGCCCTTGAATTTCTTTAACAGCCTGCAGATTGTCTGCCTGCAGATTGTCTTCCTGCAGAGTTTGCTGCTTCTACTCGGCCTTCTCGAGGTGCGTACGCAGACCTTGCAGTGGGTTCTGCAGTCGGTGCTCTGCTTCAAACTTCTCACCTTCCAAAAGTCTATTTATTTCTTTAAGCTCGTGCAGCTTTTCATTCTTTTCCTTGACCTCGTCTGTCAAATGAAAATGTTCTTCTTTGAGTTTTAAGTTTTTTCTTTTTAATCTTAAATTTTCTCCTTTTTCAGTCTCCGTTCTATTCAGGGCCTCCTTGCAGTCCTCCTTCCATTTACGCACATCTGCTTTGAGAATGACAGTCTCCTGGCGTGAGACTTCCTTCTCTAGGTTGAGGGTCTGAAGCTCCTTCTGAGAGACTTGGAGATCTGTATTAAGATTGACAATCGTTTCTTTAGAAATGTCCAGCTCCTCAGTGAGAATGTGTAGTTCCTTTCTGGTAACTTCCAGGTCTGTGCGGCAGCTGTTGAACTCATGATGTGAGGCATCCAGTGCTCTGTGGAGTGTATGAACCTCCTTCTGAGATACGTCCACCTCTGTACGAACATTGTTGACCTCCTGTTGTGAGACATTCAGCTCTACGCGAAGAGTGTGAACCTCTTGCTGAAAGACTGTCATCTGCTTCAGTGCCTCCTCATACTTCTGCTTCAGCTTAGCTATCATTTTATCAGATTGGCTCTGCTTTTCATCCATGGCGGAAATAGTAGCGTTTGCAGTATCTAGCTCAGTCTTGAGATTGTCCAATTCTGTCCGGGCCAAAGAGTAAATTGTGAGCACATCTTTCTGTAGCTTCACATTATTTTTCTGTAGCTCTGTGTAACCATCTTTCTTTCGTTTCAATTGTTCACGGAGCATATCACAGTCATGCCTGGCATTTTTCAGGGCATCTTCAGGGCTGGTCAAGGGATCGTCACTTACTGGTTCCGGCTCCGCTTCCCTGGCATTATTGGTTGAGGGTTCCTCACTGTTGGCACTGGACAGACACTTCTTTGGGGTACACGACTTCTGCCTTGGGCCCTCTGGATATTTGGTTAACCGCAGGACAAATTCTCCATTTTCTCTAGGCTGCAGGGCAACTCGGTCCCCCTTTTTCTCCATAGGATCTGCGGACGTGTCTGTTCCTTCCACGGTAAGTGAAGAACCGCTTTTATTTTTCCGCCTTTTTGTTTTGGATGACCTTGTCCCATCAGGAATACTGGGGTCTCCTTCTTTATTTAATACTTCAACAGCTTCATTATATACGCCAGACTTTTCTTTCAGTTGCTTTAGCTGACAAAAATATTGGGTGATCTGCTGCTCCCGCTCTTTCTCTTGTCGACCATATTCGTCATCATAGAGAGCGTTTTTTTCTGTTCGTGCCGAGTTCAGGCACCTCCACCATTCTTGGGGTGTTTGTGGGTCTGACTCGGTTCGGGTTCCCCGTAAGAGATGTCTTCCTCCTTATTGGACTGGAAGGGCCACTCTTCCATGGTGTAGGGTTCATTACAGGAACTGCATCTTGTCCTCTATTCTGGGGCTCTCAGGTGTAGTTTTCTTCCTGACCTCAGGAGGCACTATTGCAGCTGTTGCCACTGTATTTGCTAGAACCCCCAATTGTGGTAGTCCTACAGGTGGGCATATTTTGCTTGTAGAGGTCGTAGCTCTCACAGGTATCTCTGTAGACTTTTTCTTTCTTGGATAAGTTTTACAATATCAGCAGTACTGTGCACGCATTTTCTCTCATCAGGTATACAGGACGTGCAGTTGCTAGGTAAAAACATCTATTTGCTTTACACCATTTACTTGCTAGGTGTAATCTCTCATTAGGTATACAGGATGTGCAGTTGCTAGGTAAAAAAAAGTCTATTTGCTTTACACCATTTACTTGCTAGGTATAATCTCTCATTAGGTATGCTGGATGTGCAGTTGCTAGGTAAAAACTTCTATTTGCTTTACACCATTTACTTGATAGGGGCAATCTCTCTGCTTCAGCAAAACAATGTGATTTTCTGCTTGAGTTCAGTCTCAATTTTGGGTATTATGACATTCACTCTTCACACTTTGGGATACCTTTTACACAGCTCAGCAATTCCTTTTTTTTTTAGTAGGCAATTTTACCCTCAGCACTTGTTTACTGAAAATTCCCCTGCTTCAGCACAGTCTTGCATCAATTTTCACATTTTTCTGCATATACTCCATTCACAACTGGTAGTCCTATGCGGTGTGGCAGCCTTTACTTGCAGAATCAGTACCGCTCGTGGGTCACCATCTGTATTCACTGCTTCAGCTAAACATTTGAAAACAATAAACGCCTATCCCTTTTAAAGGCTAACTCACTTCTTGAACCCTGACTATGGCTGGAAGGCAAACCCCCTATTTCAATGACCATATTACACTTTATTGTGATTGGCAAATAAGATTTACCTGCTTCAGCAGTCTCTCTCTCCTCTTGGGATTGGGGAAAAGAGTTCATCTGTGGTTTTGTAAGTTTCAGTGCAGTGTAGATTTCCTGCCTGGGTGTGTATCACTTTAATTCTGGTCTCTGCTGCATGAGATTTTTTGTTTATGTTGCTCAGACTGTTTGTAGGCAAAAAGCACAAAAAAAAAATCACAGCCAACTCCGGGTTCCTTCTAACTTCAAGAACCACCTCTCGTCCCACTTCGGACACCATATGTAGGCGGACGCTCACAGAGGTATGCAAGGGAGACTGGTTATGGTGAAATTAAATAAGGCTTTTATTGCTCCTGTTGCCTTAACATCAAACAAGGGGTAAACAAAGCTTCTATTCACTTGGGAGTATTTCTAGTGAAATAATATGCAGTCCACAACTCCCTTTATATAAGCACGTCTCCCAGCCCCAAACATATATCATGAAATGAGCAGATATAAAAAGTCTTAGAAATGTAAGTCTTATCTGTTCCTTGTGGTTTGGAGGGAACATCTTCTCTGGTCCTGGTTGCTACGGTTTTCTCAGGGTTTTGTCAGCATTCAGGTTTAGAAGTTTCCCCTGTGTCTTGTAAGCAGCCTCTTCTTGTAAACTCAAGATGCCTGTCCCCATGTCAGTCTCACAAGTTGTGAGATTAAGGGACAATCTCACTTCCTGTCTCAAGGGCAGGCTTTTCTAAGCAACCTAATCAGGCAGGTGGTGTTTGTTAATTGACTACCAGCAGTTAACCACCACACTGCTGAATTAGAGGCATATTTACTGAACAGGGATAACTCCCCTGTTACAGTTCCCAATAGCAAATATAGTGTAATACTTTTTATTAGAATATACAATCATAAAGGAAAAGCACACAGAAGCTGTAAATGTATAGTTGCACTAACAGCCTTTAGTTGAGAGTGGTGATACTTGGAGGCTCATTTAAGTACATGCTGCCAAGCATCTCTCCTTCCAGCATCGGTTGTGGGCTGGTTCCGGCCCACTGCATATGTCACCACTCTTCGTGTCTGATGATGTGAACTCCCTTTTGTACTCTGGGGCTGGTTCCAGCTAATGCATTTTGTAGGCCTAATGGTGCTGCTTCATCAGTGGTGATTAGAGATGATCCTTAACCTTTCCCCAACGGATCTCCATTAATTAACAAATCAAAATTGATGATAGGAGAAATAGTAAAGATGAAAAATACTCCAAATTATGCATAAAATATGTGCTAATTAAGTTACTTAGGCCAGCCAGGTGACTTTGTAAAAGTATATAAGTAAACTCACAACAGCCATTGCTGCCTGCAGCCATGCTCCTAAGCAGAAATGCTTTTAAGTAGAAATCTTTAAAGTAGTGAGGAAGTTTAAAAAAGGAAGTTCAAAAAGATGTGGAAAAGTGGACACCACCTACTGCTTCTGAATCCTGCATTTGAAATCCGCTGGAAAGGAGGATATCATCCCAGACTGCACATCTCAACACATAACTATTGCTGTGGTGCCGCCTTTACTTTTTATATTTGCTGTAACCTCACTTATTTTCAAATTATGCACTTCCTTCCACCAGCCTCATCATGTCTCTAACTCTATTCATATTTCTTCATCTCTCCTTCCTTCACCACTTCTCAGTTCACATGAACTCCTTTCTTACCTGTGCCCTCGGTCACCACTAAGCTATACCCCCTTCACTAAAACACACCCCTACAAATCATCATCACACATTCTCTTTCTGTCCATGCTTCTCCTCCTCGCTTCTGGGGATAACTCTCCCAATCCTGGTCCCTGCCTTATTTCTACTTGCTCTCGTCCTCGCCTTCCACATGCAACTTCTACTCCTTCTGGTGTAAACCCCTCCAACCTCATACCCATCCCCTGCCACCCTCCCTCCTCTCTTCCTTTCTCCTGTGCCCTTTGTAATGCTCACTCCCTCTCCAACAAGTTCCTCTCTGTACATGACTCCTTTCTCTCTCACTCTCTGCTCCTATTTGCTATAACTGAGATCTGGCTCACTCAGACTGACTCTGCTCTGGAAGCTGCCCTCTCTTATGGTGGCCTTTCCTTCTCCCACACTCCGCGCCCTGATGGCAGGGGTGGAGGCGTGGGGCTCCTGCTCTCCTCTCTCTGCCGCTACCGAACCATTCCTATTTTTCCCTCTCTTGCTTTTTCCTCCTTTGAGGTTCACACAGTCCAGATCTTCTCTCCTCTCCCTGTCCATGTGGCGGTCATCTATCGCCCACCTACCTCTACTCATTCCCCTTCTGCCTTTCTCTCTCACTTTGAATCCTGGCTCTCTTTCTTTCTCTCCTCACACTCCCCTGTTCTTCTCCTAGGGGACTTCAACTGCCACATTGATGACCCCTCTCTCCCTTGGACTTCCCGCTTTCTCTCTCTAACCTCTTCTTTTGGCCTTCAACAGTGGACTGAAGCAGCACCCACAAGGATGGACACTACCTAGACCTGGTTTACACTAAAAACTTCTCTCTCTCCGATTTCTCCATTTCCCCTTTTCCTCTCTCTGACCATCACCTCATTTTCTCTCTCTCGCTTCTCTCCATCTCCATCTCGCCCTCGTTTTTGCAGAAACCTGCGCTCTATTAACCTACCAGCTCTTGATTCCACTTTACGCTCCTCCCTCTCCTCTCTCAGTTCTGCTTCAGACCCTGACAACCTGGTCAGGAACTACAATTCTACCTTATCTTCCTCTCTTGATCTTGATGCCCCGCTTTCTCTCTGCCGTCCTCGCTTTTCTAACCCCAGACCCTGGCTAAACTCCCACACACGCATGCTGCATTCCTCCACTCGTTCCTCTGAACGCCTCTGGAGGAAATCTCATACGCTCGCAGACTTCATTCACTACAAATTTATGCTGTCCTGTTTCAACTCTGCCCTCTCTCAGGCTAAACAAACTTACTTTTCATCACTAATCAACACACACAAGTCTAACCCACGCCGACTCTTTTCTGTCTTTGACTCTCTACTCAGACCACCCTCGGCTGCCTCCTCTTCTTCCTCCATCTCACCTAAGGACTTTGCTGACTTTTTTAAGGAAAAGGTGGAATCCATACGTCAGAATATCCCATCTGTTTCCTCCTCCCATCCCACACTGCTTCCCAACTCTCCTCCTGCCTTTCTTGACACTTTTTTTGCTATCTCGGAGGAGGATGTGTCACTGCTAATCTCCTCTTCTCCCTCTACCACTTGCCCTCTTGATCCCATTCCCTTCCATCTCCTAAAACCTCTTGCTCCTTCTATAATCCCTATGCTCACACAGATCTTTAACTCTTCCCTCTACTCTGGTACCTTTCCATCCTCCTTCAAGCATGCAACCGTTATACCATTACTCAAAAACAGCAAGATTGACCCTACCTGTCCTTCTAACTATCGACCTGTCTACCTCCTGCCTTTTGCCCCCAAACTCCTTGAACGTCTTGTATTCTCTCGATTGCTACACTTTCTCAACACCTATTCTCTTCTAGACCCTCTACAATCTGGCTTTCGCACTGCTCACTCTACTGAAACAGCCCTCACTAGAATAACTGGCGACCTCCATGCTGCCAAAGACAGAGGTCATTACACTCTGCTCATATTACTCGACCTCTCTGCAGCATTCGACAACATGGACCACCCTCTTCTCCTTCACATTCTCCATACTCTTGGTATTCGGAATAAAGCTCTATCCTGGATCTCCTCTTACCTCTCCCATCGTACTTTCAGTGTCTCTTTTGCTAACACCTCCTCCTCCTCTATTGATCTCTCTGTGGGGGTACCCAAGGGCTCTGTCCTGTGACCCCTTCTCTTTTCTCTTTACACACTCTCTCTAGGTGACCTAATCACATCTTTTGGGTTTAAATATCACCTCTATGCTGACGACACACAAATTTACCTTTCAACCCCTGACCTTACACCTGCTATACAGACCAAAGTTTCTGAATGCCTCTCTGGAATATCATCCTGGATGGCCATCCGCCGACTGAAACTTAACATGGCAAAAACAGAGCTCCTTATACTTCCTCCCAAACCTGGCCCTACTACCTCCTTCCACATTACTATTGGAAATACGATCATTCACCCAGTATCCCAAGCACGCTGCCTAGGGGTTACACTTGATTCCTCTCTCATTCTCCTCTCATATTCAAAACGTTTTTAAAACTTGTCGCTTTTTTCTCCGCAATATCACAAAGATATGCCCTTTCCTCTGTTACTCGACTGCTAAAACTCTGACTCAGGCCCTCATTCTCTCACGTCTCGATTACTGCAACCTCCTGCTGTCCAGCCTTCCTGCCTCTCACCTGTCTCCTCTACAATCTAGCCTAAACGCTGCTGCCAGAATCACTCTACTCTTTCCTAAATCTGTCTCCTCATCTCCCCTCCTGAAATCCCTCTCCTGGCTTCTGATCAAATCCCGTATCTCACACTCAATTCTCCTCCTCACTTTTAAAGCTTTACATTCTTCTGCCCCTCCTTACATCTCAGCCCTAATTTCTCGCTATGCACCATCCCGACTTTTGCGTTCTTCTCAAGGATGTCTTCTTTCTACCCCCTTTGTATCTAAAGCTCTATCCCGCCTTAAACCTTTTTCACTTTCTGATCCGCACCTCTGGAATGCCCTTCCCCTCAATACCCGACTAGCACCCTCTCTATCCACCTTTAAGACCCACCTTAAGACACATCTGCTTAAAGAAGCATATGAATAGCACTGGATAATCCTGGACACATGATACATAAAGCTTGGCCCCCTGCAGACGCACTTACTAGAATTCCCTCCTGCTGTCTCTGTAAGTTCTTCCTACCTACGAATTAGATTGTAAGCTCCTCGGAGCAGGGACTCTTCTTCCTTAATGTTACTTTTATGTCTGAAGCACTTATTCCCATGACCTGTTATTTATATGATATGTATTACTACTGTGAAGCGCTATGTACATTTATGGCGCTATATAAATAAAGACATACAATACAATAAAAATAGATGTATATTGATATATATATTTAAAATACACCATTTGTTACAAATAATAAAAAATATAAAGAAATACTAACTTAAAATAAATATATACTAAAATATATATTTTTTTAAAGTGAATGTAAAAGGAAATATATAAAGTCAGGATTTTTTTTTATTTGCAGAAAAAAATTAAATGTTGATTATCAAGAATATGAAAACATTAGAGAAGTGACAGCACTCAATCCTAGGCAAGCGTGGCACAATTTGTAGCTTTATCCGAATTCATATCAAACAGCACACATGGTTACTGATACAAGAAGTTACCACACAGCAAGTGACATTTCATTCCCATGCACAGCATTTCATCAGGTAGGTCTCACAAATAAGTAAGCAACAGTGCAGTTTATATACCCCCCCCCACCCCATCACAATCACCAGATCTACAGATCGATAAGGTTATTAATGAGGAATATATGAACAATTTGATTGATATTAAACTTAAAAAGTTTTCTGACTATGAAGTACCCAGTCAGACCTGTGCTGTACACCCTTCTAAAGGCGGAATAGGACATATGGTTGAGGCTGTTCCACCGTGACCAAATGGCCACTGGTGTTAGGCTGCAGACAGACCCTCCACCCTGCCTTTTCCCTGTTGGAACCCCAACACCCGCCGCTTCTAAGGTAAGTTTTATTGCTGCTTAGGGTAAGGGGTTAATTTAAGGGGTTTTAGTGCTTAGGGTAGTGGGTTAATTTAATTGTTTTAGAGGTTAGAGTATGAGCTTTAAGCACTTACCTTAGAGACGATGTGGCTGGCAGCAACAGGTACCAGTGGTGGGGTGAAGCAATGGTGGCCATTTGGTCACTGTAAAATGGCCACGACCAAATGTCCAAATCCAAAGGTGCACAAGTATTCTGTGAATCCTTGGGTAGACCGATAGTGTCGGGCACTGATTCAGTTTTTCAGCCGCTGTCGGTCTAAAAAAGAGATTGAATAGTTGCGCCAAAAAGTCCTACTGTAAAGTTCGTGACTTCAGTCCTTCACACAGTACAGTCTCGCTGCCAGAGTCTCTCAGAGGTGATTCGCCAACCTCTGTATTGTTGTAGAGAAAGGGAAAGGGGGGGGGGGGGGGATCCTCAGGCGCGTTGTTCTGCTTGTGGCTCCAGGATATATGCGAACGTAAAAATGAGATGGGGACCACAATGAGGAATAATTCAACACATATGGGTGCCTTAGATCTCTGTAAAGGGGTAAATAAATAATAGGAGAGGGAACACACTCACATTAGGTGTCTGATCTTGATCGGATGGCTGATCCTCTGGTATGGTTGGGGGGAGAGGGAGGGCCCCTTGATGATTCCTTAAAATAGGGAATGTCGGTCTACCTGGATATAATGCTCAGACCCTAAGCAGAAAATACTGACTCGTTTGGGAAAGATACTATGCATTTCAAAAGGCTGATTACGGATTTTGGCAAACTTTCTGAGGTGACTATATAGTATCTGTCACGAGGGACATGCCAATTCCATATACCTCTGTTCCCCATGGTGGGGGGTTGAAAGCGGTTGATGAAATTATGGGTGATACTACTAAACCATAATTGAAACAATTTCAGCTATACCTACTAGAAATTATTCTTAAGAAAAAAAATATTTTAGATTTAAAAATACTTTCTACTTACAAAAACATGGAATCTGGCTAAAGCTACGAATTGTAAGTATAATGCATGTCTATGATTGAATGCTTTCTCTTCTCTATTGTTTTCATATGCTTGCAAGTTTGGCTACACTTAGGGGCAAGCACCTCTCCTTTTGAAGATTTTCCAACTTCATGCTTGGTATATTGGGACAATAGTCCTTTCTATTTCTATGATAATCAAAAATGATCAAATGTACGGTAATATTAAAATTACATAATTTAGATTTGGAAGTTTAATTCCTTTTTGATTTAACATTTTAGTAAACAGTATTAAACTACATATGTCTATTCTTATTGCATATATTTCTTATTGGGAGTTATGAAACATGAGTGACCAGGAAATAAGATTCATTCATCAGATTGACCTACAAATTCCCGGGTGGGGAGAGGGGATAAGTTGCAAAAAAACAATATTTTTTTTAAGTGCAATACTCGCCATTTATAAATATTTTATTCATAATTATAGGCTAACGCAGTAAAATTCCGGGCATTATTGAAATCCCTGCTCTCTGATTGGATAAAATTCCAGGCATTATCCAATCAGAGAGCAATTTTAACCAATCAGTAATGCCTGGAATTTTTGCTGCTTGCATTGTGAATATTTTCAATGTGTTTATTTCCAGCCAATCAGCTTTCAGAACAGCTGAGACAGGACAGGGGATTGGTCAGAAGACAGGAACAGCTCTGAGACAGGGCAGGGGATTGGTCAGGAAGTATCAGCCACGGGTTGACTCCTCCCCCTCCCTCGTGAAACACAGCTGACTGAGATTGACTGAGTGACTGAGCAGATTCAGTTGAATTGGGGGGTGGGGGGGAGGGAGAGAGTCTGCAAAGTAAGTAAGTGGCTGTCTGCAGTTTGTTTGTGGCTGCAGTTTGTGTGTGTGTTTGTCAGTAGCAGTGGGTGTAGCAGCAGCAGTGTGTGTGGTGTGCTGTTGTGTGTGTGTGTCAGTGTCAGCAGCAGTGTTTATGGGTGTAGCAACAGCAGTGTGTGGTGTGCTGTACTGTTGTGTTCTATTTGTGTGTAGCAGCAGCAGAGTTTGTGTGTAGCAGCAGTTTGTGTGTGTGTAGAGGTGGTGTGTGTGTGTGTGTGTGTGTGTGTGTATAGAGCTCCAGTGTGTGTCAGTATCAGCAGCAGTGTTTATGGGTGTAGCAGCAGCGTGTGTGTGTGGTGTGCTGTTGTGTTGTGTGTGTGTAGCAGCAGCAGCAGCAGCAGCAGCAGCAGAGTTTGTGTGTAGCAGCAGTGTGTGTGTGTATGTGTGTGTGTGTGTGTGTGTAGAGCTGCAGGGTGTGTGTGTGTGTGTGTGTGTATGTGTGTGTACACAGAGGGGGCGGCAGTGTGTGGATATACAGTAGATAGCTGCAGTGTAAACGTATATAGCGATGGTTTAATGTATTTACCATTTTATTTTAATAAAATCTATATAAATATACAAAAGTGTCTTATTTATGAAAAAAGCCTACATTTAGCCTATAATAGTAATAATCCCCTCAGAACAGGTCATTACTGGCAAATAATGCCCTGACTAGGTTAAAGTCCCTCGCTTCACCACAGGCCTTCAACTCTTCCAGCCAGGGCATTATTGGCCAGTAATGCCCTGTTCTTCGGGGATTACTACTTAAATACTACACTAGATTTGTTCTTCTTTTCTGTAATTTCATCCCTTTATCATGTGCCCAAGGGAGCTATATATTGTACTATAAAAAAAATAGCATGTTATAGTCAACATAAATATAATTTTTATATATTGGATGGATATAGCTGGAAAAAAAAATACCACAGATATATACAAGGTAGTTAAGATGTACTTTTTATATATAGTAGAACTATACCAAAAATTAAGCAGAAACATACCAGTGACCATGAATTTGAACAAATAAACATGAAAACATACATATTGGTATTTTATTATATAACATAGCGGTCATCCAATATATACATTTATTTAAATGTAACTTAGTGTCTAGCACCAGACACCGTGTTCTGTTCAACACTGCATATTTGCTATCAAAGTGAGGACTGTGGATCCTGATGACTAGAGCCGACAGGGCTGGGCCGAGCCGGGAGCATAGGAGAAGAGATCAATTGTGCAAACACAAGCAAGGATCAGGGCATGTGAGGTACAGGAACATTGGGCAACATGCAGAATGCATTACTGAAGGATGAGGCAAGAGCGAACGTAAGGACAGGCTGGGGCAGATAAGCAGAAGTCAAGGAAAGCAACTGAGCAGACAGGCAGCAAGCAGTAAACCAGAAACAGCCAGCATATAAAGGAAGCTCAAGTTGTGTCCAAGAGTTGAATTGCAAACAGGTACAGTAGCAGCAGCCACGTCAGTTAACCTTGTAGAGCTAAGAAGTACACAGAAGCAGTTAAGCTGTTTTTAGCTCACAGCTATTGCTAATGCATTTGAGTGCTGAAGTTCAGGGTTCATATCTTTTGGGGTTTGTGACTTGGGGACCTTCAGTATCAAACCCAATGTTTCAATAAAAACAAATGTGGTTTTAGCCATTCTAGCAAGTCAGAGAGGAATGCCTCATAAATATACTCCATTGATTTCCTCAACACTAATGATGTGGTCATTTTGATTTACTATGGGGATTTTGTGGTGGAACTGGGGAGTGTTTGGTTCTACAAATTCACCAGTTTTCCTATAGGACACCTCAGTTTCCATTTATGCTTTTAGAAAAATTAAAATATATACCTGAGTAAGGGGGATTGCACCTGCTTACAGTACAATGTTTCACAAATGCTTCACTCAAATGGTGAGATTTCAAGTGTGACTTTAAGATCGGGAGGGATGTGGATTGGCAAATGCTGGGGCAGAGGGAGTTCCACAGGTGGGAAGCCAAAAGTGAGAGGTTTAAGACATCAGAGTGCTGTAGAGATAAATGAAGCAGAGAAGAGCTCACATTCAGCAGTGCGTAATTTGGGGGTGGGGGGTTTGAGATTGGAACCGAGATGTAAGGAGTGGGGGTAGAAGAATGTAGTACTTGAAGGAGAAGTAAAATGTTTACAGTTAATATAAAGTGTAATGGGGAGCCATTGTAGAAATTTCAGAAGGAAGGGAGCAGAGAGAGGCAAAGGAGAGTGTGAGAACACCAGCAGCAGCATTTTGAATATAATGTAGAGTATGGTGATGGGAGGCATGAAGGCTAGAGAGGAGAAAGTTACAACAGTAAAGTTGGGAGATAATAAGAACACACATGATCATTTTTATCATAGAGCGAAAGAGGGAATGGTGAATTCTGGTGATGTTGAAACATAATTTAGCAATAGTGTAAATGTGAGTGGAGAAGTGGAGTCAAGTATTACACCTTTAAACTGTGCTTAGGAGACTGAATTTATTTATTTATAAAATGTTATACCAGTAAGTATGAATGGCAGTGTTATTGACTGTGACGGCAATTGGGGCTGGCTTATATAGAGTTATCATGAGCTCTGTTTTAGACAAGTTAAGTTTCAGGCGATCGAAGGCCATACAGGATGAAATAACTGAGATAATCAGTGACCTAGGACCGGATATCAGGCTTAAGCTTCATGGTTGAAAGATACAGTTGTGTGTAATCTGCATAATGGTAATATAGAAAGAAAAGAGGGGGTCACAGGACAGAGCACTGAGGACTTAAGACAGGTCAATAGGAGAAAAGGAAAAGCTAGTAATAGAAACACTAAAAAGGTACCCTTTCAAATGAAAATAGTGCAACCAGGAGAGTTTTTTTTATAGATACCAAGAGTGGCCAAGAATTTGCAGGAGTTAATAGAGGTGGTTTACAGCGAGTATGGTCCTTGATATGTGGTAGTGTGTAGATCAGTAGCTATTGTACTTTGAGGGCAGTTTCAGTGGAATGAGTGGTTCAGCCACCAGATTGCAATGGGTCTAACTGTATGAGTGTTGAGGAAATTGAGTAAGCATAAATAGATGAGATTTTCTAGAAGCTTGGATGCAAAGTGTAGGAGAGAGACATGGCGATAGAGGGGAAGTAAAATTACATATTTGAAAGCAGAGAAAAAGGTGCATGTGTGAGGTGTTGAAAATATGTGTAAGAAAAGGGAGAAAACTGAAAGTAAGAGGCTGGATAAGGTTAGCAGGAATGGGGTCAAGTTTGCTCATACAGTAATATTAAGATTGGGACATATACTGTCAACATTTGTTGGTCTACCAAGTATATTTATAAGTGAAATAACATGTTATTGCCACAGTGATGATGATATATATATGTATATGCAGTGTTCGACAAACCTATACATCTGCACGCCCCGGGCGAGTGGATTTAACACCGTGGCGAGCTCCTATTTGCCCAAGCAGCACACGTGTTTTTTTTTTTTAATTTTTCCCTGCTCGCGCTGGAGGAAAAAAAAAAAGCCGGAGGCGGGTTCATGTTGCTGCAGGAGCTTACCCCGCCTCCGGCTCCCTGAGCAGTGCGCTCCCTCCTCCCCCGCCTCTCTGAGCACGTTTCTCCTCCCCGTAGTAGCCAGAGAGTGCCTCCGCAGGCCCCCACAAATCCCCAATGGCCCCCGCAAATCCCCAATGGCCCCCGCAAATCCCCAATGGCCCCACAAATCCCCAATGGCCCCTGCAAATCTCTAATGGCCCCCGCTTACCCCCAATGGCCCCCGCAGGCCCCCACATACCCCCAATGGTCGCCACATACCCCCAATTACCGCCGCAGGCCCCCGCATACCCCCATTGGCTGCCGTATGCCCCTGCACGCCCCCTCAAACCTCCGATGTCTCCCACAAGCCACCGCAAACCCAGGCAGGCCCCCTCAAACCTCGGATGTCTCCCGCAAGCTCCCGATGTCGCTCGCAGCCCCCGATGACTCCAACATACCTCCGATGGTGAGTGGGACTCCCAGCGCCGTTTCTGGTAGTGTGTGTCTGTCAGAGTGTGTGTGTGTGTGTGTGTCTGTCAGAGTGTGTGTCTGTCAGTGTGTGTGTGTCTGTCAGTGGGTGTCAGTGTGTGTATCAGTGTGTGTGTCAGTGTGTGTGTCAAAGTGTGTGTGAGAGTGTGTGAGAGTAGGGTGACTGACTTGGTCTCTCTCTCTCACACTCTCTCTGTGTGTGTAACGCTCTCTCTCTCTGTGTGTGTGTCGCTCTCTCTCTGTGTTTGTGTCGGTCTCTCTCTTTGTGTGTGTCGCTCTCTCTCTCTCTCTCTGTGTCGCTCTCTCTCTCTGTGTGTCGCTCTCTCTCTCTCTCTGTGTGTCGCTTTCTCTCTCTCTCTCTGTGTGTCGCTCTCTCTCTGTGTGTAACTCTCTCTGTGTGTCGCTCTCTCTCTCTGTGTGTCGCTCTCTCTCTCTCTCTGTCGCTCTCTCTCTCTGTGTCGCTCTCTCTCTCTGTGTCGCTCTCTCTCTCTTACCCACTCTCTGACTCTCTCTCACACTGTCTCACACTCTGGACCTGGATATCTTACTTACCCTATATATCTTAACTGCCCTGTACCTACACCGAAATAACCTATACTGCTTACTTCCAGATCTGACTCAAGCTTCACACAGGAGACATCGGAATCCCCCCTAACCCAGAAGACAGGTAAGAAACACCTCACCTCCAACATATAACATTGCGGGACACACATACACATACATAAACACACACACGTAACAAGGACTAATTGCAGTATAATGTAATACAATAAATAAACTTATGTCAAAAACGAATGTTGTTCTTACTAGGAATTTATTCAATTTATTTTATTTGATTTTTTTTAAAGCGGGGCGAGAATAGGGCAGGGTTGGGGGCAGGACTAGGATGGGGTTGGGGGCGGGACTAGGGTGGGGTTGGGGGCGGGACTAGGAGGCGAGTAGGTTTTTTGTTCGGCGAGTAGATTTTTGGGTGATTTGTCGACCACTGTGTGTGTGTGTGTGTGTGTATATATATATATGTGTATATATATATATATATATATATATATATATATTATGTGTGTGTGTGTGTGTGTCATGTGCCATAGTATTCAACACTGTTAATTTCCTGATTTATTTCTCAGCTACATATACTTTATGTATATACAATCATAACCAGGTGTACAGCCATATCTTTTGCAGTCCTCCCTAAAAAAATTATGTGTCTGGACACTCCTTTCCCCGTGTTCCACTCATATTGCTGGATATTGGTCAACAATAGGCAAAGTATCAGGAACTCCATGGCTCATACACTGTATATTCACATGCACTGTACAGTCAATTTCTAACAGCAAATGATTGGTGTCATTTTAAATATTTTCTACAATAATATAAAACATGTCAACAAAAGGAGGTAGTTCTATTTTCATGTAAATTCAGAACCAATAGCTGCAACCCATTTAAGATATGAGGCAACGCTAATTCTCACAAAGCGTTACCCAATACATTGCAACCCAACAAAACCTTCATCAAATATGCTTTATTTACCCCCTGGTAATAAACAGGGCAGTTTCAGACGGTCACAAATGAGCTGTTCATCTGTAATGATTCCTAGTAATTAAAATGAAATTCATATTTTATGTATAAGTATAAATATTATGTAGCCCTGTTTCCCCCCCCCCCCCCACTCTGGAAATATGTTGCTGCTACTGATGTCTGTGGTGCGGTCATATCTGTGAGGGTCCAAGAGAGCTGAGTGTCCGAGATGTTATGGGGTAACAGGACAGGCTTTCGGTGATCCGTAGGTTCTTTCCATGTGGTGATAGTAGTGCCTCCAGTCACAGCAGGATGCAGAATAACTGCAGGCTGTCTCTACCATGTTTGTTTGTGGGATGGTGCTCAGAAAGTGCTGGGACCGTATGTGATGGAAGGGAGCGTAAACTGGGTATAATGAATAAAAGTAGCAGTACTAAGCCTTAAGATGGCATAAGGTACCCTGAAGGTTGGGGTGGGTTGTCCAAAGACACCCCCCCCCCTTCCTCATTGGGTTAGCCCCAGGTAATGTACTCACGATATTGCTTCTTCCCAGTGCCTCCCTTCCAGAGCGTACAGCTGAAGTGGGATAAAGATTCCAAAAGCCAGGGTGTGCAGCGCACAGCAAAGATAGAGCGAGCAGGTCTTGCAATAACAGTCCTTTATTGATGGGTCATATGGATGTGGGACAGCAGCAAACCTTCAACGCGTTTCGTTCAGAGAACTTTATCAAGAAGTGCTGTGTATAGTAAAATCAACAATTTAAATGCAGCTGACTGCCTTGATTTCGCGCCAAACAGTGACGTCATTACGCGTCATTAACCAATGAAAATTGTGTACTCCGCGCATGCGCCCCGCGCCAGAGTACTCAGGGACTCCCTGCTAATTCCAGCGCGCTCAATCATGAGCGGCACGCCTCTCTGGGCGGCCTCTACACTAAGAGCACGCCTCTGGCAATTGCAGAGGATCACCGCCTCCTCCCCGCTCGGCGCATGCGCAGGTAAACTACTGTGTATTCTCCCCAGTTCAACATAGCGACCGCAAGGGCGGCTTATGTCTGATTAAGGGGGTATGTTATGTTTATACACATATTTGCATTGTATGTGGAAAATCCACACACATGCATATAATGGAGAATTACTAGGCAGGCAGCTACATTATATAGTACATAAACAAGTGCAATCAAGTGTAGAACAAGTATATAAGTAAATACAACTAAACACAAGAAAAAATAAATATATATATATCTTGTTGAATATAAGAAAAAAATATATATATACATAAATCAACACAATTATATATTAAAAAACTATTATATCAAAATGAATTTATTAATTAAAAAATGCTAAAAGAGCAATATTAAAACAAATTAAAAAGATGTAAATATATCTTATACCTATATCTAGAAAACAGCAAATTGCATGCCCCTATTGATGAAATGGAGTTTATATTGTTTTAACATTAAATACATTTGTACATTCATATAATGTGAAGTGCCATATACAAGGCATATAAATTTATATATGAAAAAACTTCTTAGTTAATGTTTCTATATCGTGGTTGAATAGATGAGAGCATAGTATAAAGCATGACTTCCGTTTATCACAAATAAATTGAGGCAATATGCATTTTCATCAAATGCCTAAATACCTAAATACATTATTATAGAACAAATGTGAACAAATTTGCTAAAGTAAACAGAGTAGTGTCTTGTTAAATGTAAATGTTGTTAAATATAAGCCTTTTATCAAAGAGTTGGTGTCTCTACCATGACAGTCTTACGTCTATACTTAAGGCTAATAGACTGCAACTCAGCCAAAAGTATATAAACGGGATCTTTATTTGATGCAGCTACTGCAGGATGGTATAACAGTGTTGTATATAGTAGAGTAGGGGTTTCAAGCCCTTGGATGGTGCTGGCCAGCAGATAATGTGATGAGGCCTTGTGCTAAGCACAGATCTTGGCTCCTCCACCCATGAGGGGCTGAAGGGAACTCCAACACACACACACACACACCTCTCCCCAGGAGGGGCAGAGGAGAACTGACTCCTACAATTTAGAACATCCTACCTAATGCAAAAGGGGAGGGCACAGGGTCTGGACCGTGATAGGCTGCAACACAGACCCAGTGTCACCACCTCTCCTGCCAATCAGGGAGGCTCCGTAAGGGGGGGGGGGGGCAAAACCCACAGGATAGCCTGTTACTGTCTGTACCTAGGAGAATTACGTGACAGGGGGCAAAAAGAGCTCGACCAGCCATGGTTATAATTATATTGGCATTTGATAAAAAAAAAATGTTATGTCAACAAATATCTGATTTTTGTTTTTTTTTCTGAATATAGAACATAAAGATAAATACAATGTGTAGATCTATAGTTTGTGTTCCATTATAACTGTTTAATGCTTTGGTTACTAGTATTTCTTCAATAAAGGAAATGTATTTTGTCTATTATGATAAACTAATAACATTTACAACAATTTGTTGCCACTGCTTTGCTCTGAAAGTTATTATTGATAAATTGATGTCCTCTGGCTATCTAAAATTGTTAAACATATCTGAGGGATAAAGATATTACATGCTGTGACTAAGTAAGCGTAATCTTCAAATTGCCAAGGATAGGCACACAGAAATTAAAGGCGGTATTGTGCAATTTAATTTAAAACCATTATCATATACAAATAAGTTCTGCTACATAGGTTTTGTAATATCCATCCACTAAGAGGTGTTTTTGGACAACCTATCAATATGTAACCTTTCATACTTATGTTTACTTGCTGTAACTCTAAGTGAAACTATAATTACTGCTATTGACAGTTTTTGCTCTGGAAGTTTTCCAGACAGTTGTGTTGTATTGAAATGGCTCGTACAGTTCACTGAGCAACTCTGCTGAATATGATTGGCGCGCTTGCATATATTTATTTTGGGGGGGAAATAGGCAGTTAAACTGTGTAATTATGGGAAAACTAATCATAACAATAAAGCACCATTTAAGTTAACAAGCTTGTGATCAAAGGATAAATATAGGTTAGATAAATAAGGCTCTAGATGTAACTAATCTGCATAAATATGCTTTGTTCTGATTAGAGGAAAGGAATATATTAAAATAATTTAAAGGCATATTCCTTTGTGGTATTTGTAAGACATCTACTAGCTAAAACATTTAACTTTTTTTAAATGCACATTTTCTAAAACGCATAAAGTCATGTTTGTTTTATATGCTTGTGTAAGATTTAATACACGGTACTTACAAAAAAGTTAACAAATATAGACTGATATCATTTGAGGACATTTCAGATAAAATACATTAAAAATTTAAGCATACTATTGTGTCCTGACTTTGTTTTTTAATTAAAGGAAAAGCATTAAAGGGCACATTTAAAGGACAATTTCTTGTTTAGGGTGTTTATCAGCTGAAAGCAGCCTTTGTAGTGTTTGAAGCCTAAGGCATTAAAAATCAATTACATGTCTTCAAAGCTCTTTCCTATTCCTTGCATTTTAGATATATACATATTGCTTCTGTAGACATTGTCAGAAATGTATTTGAAAATTAACTAAAATGAAAAATAGAATAATGATCACTCCTTGTAAATTGCTGCTGCTGTACTTTATGAAGACACATATTTTCTTTGTCAAAATAGTCTGTATATTATATAGATTTTTTTCTGCCTAATATTTCTCATTGTAAGTAAACAATGTTATGTAAACACAGAGTACTTCGATCAATGTCTCTATACAATATTTCCATTTAAATCGTTGCTGATTGCTAAGCAACCACTTATGAATAGGTGGCTACCTATGTGTGTACTATTCAATAACATTGAGCAAAATTATACCAAATTAGATTACAATGTGTCATAAGTGCCATTGTTTGTAGTTTTAGTAAGCAATGGCAGTTGATTATTTACTTTCGTAAAAACTTTCAATATAAATGTGTTGATTTTTTTGTATTGTTTCAATGTATTAGAGAAGCGTTTCAGAAATTGACCAGCAGGATATGATCGTGCAGCACCCTTTTACATAAAGAACTGTTAGTATAATTGTGACAGTAAGGGGTAACCAGGTTCTCAAAGGTTAAGTCTTTTTTGGTTACTCCTGATCCGTGTATAGGGCTCCAAGAGAGTTAGCTCTTGGGTCCAGTAACATTGTATCTTTTCAATGTATTAAAAGTATTTTTCGGGCTTTTCCCTTTCCGGGCATACCAGCAAGCAGGGATTGCTAGGGAAGGAGTTTCAAGGGGGGTGTTGCGGAGGATCCGTTGACAGAATGGGCCTAGGAGGTTGGGTCCGGAGTTGTCAGTTCCCCCATAAACGTACCTGGGAATCATGCCTCATTCTCGGATACATGTAGGCACATTGTCCCGGCAATATCACTCTTTGAAAACACAAGCGTAACTCACCACTAGGGTACCCTGCTTCAGCATAGCCCATAAAGAAGAATGAGGCACAGGGATGAATAGTTATCCCTGTAGCTGAGGAAATCCCTAGGTTAAGGGGGGTCCCAGTGTAGGGTTTGTGGGTGCCCCAACCATATATAAGGTTGAGGGGGGACTCTGAGTCCATTATGAGTCCAAAAGATAGTGTGTGGGGAATAAGGCAGGTAGAAATAAAAGTACATCTTTCTTCTTCTGTCCCCTGTTCCCAGAGACTCAGAAGTATATTACAAACATACCTTAATGTTTTAAAGTATACTTTATTAAATGTAATGTGTTTTTACATTCGGAACTGATGTCCAAACAGGCTGCCTGAGCTAACACATGGGTGTCGATAAGGGTGCCGATAAGTCTGCTGGACATCAGAGTTCAAAGCAGTCAGAGGTGAGAATAGCATTTGGTTGCTTGGGAATTTTCCCACACGATTGGCTGCTTAGTTTTGTGAATGAAACTCAGAATACTATAAGAATCTGTGATCCAATAAGATTGTAGTCCTCCATTAGTAAGAGCGTGGGCGGGCTTTTCAAAGTTGCTTCTGCGTGAATAGCAGAGCAACCCGGCTTCGATTTCAAGCCTGAAAAGCCTGCCTGCCAGAGTCTAAGTCCTTTTTTTGCGCCCAAGTTCTCAGAAACTATTGTAGCGGACACGGCTGGAAATTTATGCTGATTTGAGTTCCAGAGGATTTGTAGTAACTCGTTGTCAGGAAGGACCAAATTCTCAGAAGAGAACGTACCGGTGGCGTGTGGAATTTCATGCCGATTTGGGTTCCAGGGGATTCCGGGCTAAGTCCCAGTCAGGGTAAAACTTGCCCAAAGTTCCCTGCACCTAGGAAACACTAGTTTTCAACCCCAGTCCCAAAGTAAGTGTGTCTTTTTGTCTGTATTTTGTGTATCATTGTGTGTAAGCGAATTTATGCGAATACAGGTAGTCCTCGTTATCCAACGTTTCACTTTACAACGAATGGCTTATCCAACGCTTTACAATGCAACGCTAAGGACCGTTTTTCGATGACTGAATGTGTTATCCAACGCCTGAATTCATTATCCAACGCTCACCGCCTCTGATTAACATGGTTTCACTATCCAACGCTACATCCAGAACGGATTCTGTTGGATAACCGAGGACTGCCTGATAACTACAATTTATTTCATTACCTTGTTTTGCTCAATGCTTGATCCCGGTAAAAAGGTGTAGATAACCTGGTCTCCCATGAGAGTAATTAATTATCATAATACTTCCACTCCAGTGCATTTATCATATAAAAATATGATTTAATTGGGCAGTATTGAGAATTGATAGTGGATGCCAGTCTATTTAGCTAATCTTTATGTCTAAAAACTTGATATCACCTTAACAGTAAATACAATAGGGGTACCCCGCTACAGCTAAATAGGAAATCAGTCGCAATATAAGAGAATGGTGCTGATGGGTAAGTTAGTGAGGATACACTAGTGAGAGAGGAACCCAACTGTTAGCACTCGTATTCTAAGATCTGAATGATTGATGAGTAGTATTAAAATAAATCTTTAATGGTCATAAGAATTCAAATAATGGGGATTAAAATGACAGAGGACACACTCATAGATCCTATGTCGAGTACATATGGTGCTCTGGATCAAAGGATAAAATGAGATAATTGAGTGATATTAGATCAATTATCCCTAAGGGTCTGGTATGCAGGTTGCCCTTGCAAAGTGGTGTTTCTAGGTATATAGGGGTATAAGAGGTAAGGTAGGAGAACACAGGTATGTTACCTACACTGAGTGCCTAAATCAATGGGCCAGATGCTACAGTAAAATGGCATCTACATATGAGGCAAAGTGATTATAGTAGATGATTTAGTGAGTACCTAAAGTCTGGTACACATAATGTGAAGTAGGGCACACAGTGTATCTGCATGTAAACACTGATTTACTATATTATGGGGCTGTGCTATTTAGTATTGTTAGATGAACCCAGTATCAACCTTAGCAACAACAACCTCAATAATATACTATAGAGTAATGATTTAGTCTTAATGTTTCCACTGGTACTTACAGTAGAGAGCGGTGTGGTAATGTGTATACCTAGTGCCTATATAGCATGAATAGGCTCAACCGCTAAGTACCAAATGGAGCAAAGTAACCTCTTAAACCCCTGTTGTAGAAGTGTAAATGATTAACACTACTATTACCTAGTAAATCACCCATTGGAGACTTATCTCATCCGTGCAGTTCACGGCTATGGTGTCTCCTGTGCAGCGGTAGGGATTGATGGCTGATCGCCGTGCGAACTGAATGCTACCATGTAACTGTTGTCCCTGCACGTGTGGAAGATGGCCGATGTGCGTGTTTCGCCTATTGAACCGCTTTCTCAAGGCGCTATAAGTTTCAGTGGAAACATTATGACTAAACCATCATCTACTATAATCAATTGCCTCACATGTAGACGCCATTTTAGCATCTGGCCCATTCATTTAGGCACTCGGTGTAGGTAATTATACCTGTGTTCACCTACCTTACCTCTTATACCCCTATATACCTAGAAACACCACTTTGCAAGGGCAACCTGCATAACAGACCCTTAGGGATAATTAATCTAATATCACTAAATTACTCGACATATTATCTATTTGTGTGTACTCTGTCATTTTAATCCCCATTATTTGAATACTTATGAACATTAAAGATTTATTTTAATACTACTCATCAACCATTCAGATCTGGGAATACGAGTGCTAACAGTTGGGTTCCTTTCTCTCACTAGTGTATCCTCATTAACTTACCCATCAGCACCATTCCCTTATACTTCGACTGATCTCCTTTTTAGCTGTAGCGGGGTACCCATATTGTATTTACTCCTGCACCAGAGGATGCTGTGAGCTCTTCTTCCCCCAGCTCGCTGATACTTTCACCATGGCAGGATTCCTGTCTAGTCACCCAGGTTTCTAAGTATGGCAACAAGAAGCCGATAGTATGTTTTCAACTGACTATTCTGCAGAATAGACCACTTCAGCACCTGATATCACTAACTTCTTTTATGAGCTTGACAAAATATATAAACAACGGCTAAGAACATGGTGGGAGGTTTTCAGTTTGGAAAAATATCTAAAGGCTGAAATGATTCTCAGAGGTTTTAGGGTAAACCTCCAACCTGCCCATCACATCATGGATGAAAACTTTAGTCACTCATGGGAGTTGGTTCTGAGTCAGTGCTCTATCA
Organism: Ascaphus truei; assembly: GCF_040206685.1. Classification (NCBI taxonomy): domain Eukaryota; kingdom Metazoa; phylum Chordata; class Amphibia; order Anura; family Ascaphidae; genus Ascaphus; species Ascaphus truei. The sequence continues at coordinate 306,823,137 of NC_134485.1, read as the reverse complement.
TGTTAATGCAACTTGTCATTAACTTGCAAAAAGAGAGGTTTACTGACATAAACACACAAATTGATGAGAAACGTAAGGAAGTGGACACTTGGAAGACAAACACAAAATATATTGATCTCGAATCCAAACTACAGTCTAATATTGACAAATTTTCCAGTGAGTTGAAAGAAAGAAAGAGGTGTTAATTTCCAAGGGATACTAAGGACTATAAAGAAAATAAGGTGTACAGACACAAGTTTGTCAAGAAAGCACATACTAAGGTTATCCCTCAACATCAGGATTCCTCCACTGAGTGGGAGGTTTCTGATAATGAGCCTGATCGGAGTGGGAGTTATCAGACTGAAGGTAACTATGGGCAGGGACATCCCTCATATTACCAACCCCCCAGGTTACTTTTTTAGACCCACGTTTATTGGGGTCAAAAGGAAGACCAAAATAAGATGGGGGAAAGGTCTGGGCTTTAAGAAGCAGGGAGACTACAACATCCCAGGACAAAAAGAGAGGGAAATCCCAGAAGTATTAACAGAAACTAGACCCCAAGTGATTAATCTGCCTGATTGTTCAGAGTGCAATCATCATCTCTCACTACTGAGTAAAGAACTGTCCTTTTCCCCATCAAGGGACATTGATACCTTTGAATGGGTTATGGACACTAACCTTTTTGCCAGGAAACTTAAGTTACAAAAGTATTTCAAATTACGAGAAATTAGACTGGCAAATTCCTTAGAAATACCACCACTGGATAGCTTGCACATAGAAGTCCTTAATAACTTACAGGCCATGGAAGAGGAGTCTAACAGACGACCAGATGAGGGACCGTATACTGTACGGACCACAAACCAAAATCAAAGTTTCTCCCATTTGGTGACAGCTATGCCAATATAGATGTTTTTGTCAACTTGGTAACAGCTGACTTTGAGAAACTCACTTGTAACCACACCCTTGATAACTTATCCTTTCAGGAAAGAAAGGCACTAAAAGAGCTAGGGGCCAATAAAGATATTGTCGTCAAACCAGCCGACAAAGGGGATAACTTGGTCTTTCTTCGCACAGAAGACTAAAAAGGAGAATCTGAGACTTATGTCAGACCCAGTCTGCTATGAAGTCCTCGAGAGAGACCCAGCTACTCAGTATGCAAAAGACCTTTTTTACTATTCTGAATAGGGGACTCTCCAATAAAGTTATCAGCCAACAGGAATTTGACTTTATGCTGGTCAATTTTCCTAAAATTGCTACCTTTTTATAGCCTCCCAAAAATGCACAAACGATGACCCCCCTGGCAGACCAATTGTGTCTGGGGTTGGCAACCTAACAGAGATGGCAAGTGCTTACGTTGACCACCTACTTAGACCATTCATGGTGTCCCTACCATCTTACCTCAGAGACACCAAGGACGTCTTAAGAAGCCTTGAGGGTATTGTCATTTCCAAAGACACGATACTAGTGACCATGGACGTTGAGGGATTATACACTAGCATCAACCATAAAGCAGGCATCAAAGTGGTCAATTGTTTTCTCAACACAAGGGGCTGCATGCACCAGGCACACAATACATTCATAGCCAAACTCCTTGAATTTGTCCTCATCAGGAATTACTTCCTATTTGGTAATAAGTACTACCATCAAATTCAAGGAACGGCTATGGGAACAAAATGTGCACCTTCGTATGCCAATTTATACCTAAGGTGGTGGGAGTCTCAGATGGTCTTCACTGAAGAATTGGAAACATACACATTGACTTATGGGTTCGCTATATCGATGATGTGATGTTGTTATGGAATGGGTCACCTGACAAACTCAAACAGTTCATTGAGATCTTGAACACAAACCAACTGAATTTACATCTGACCCTTGAACATCATCCCAATACGATTGTGTTCCTGGACATACGCATCTCCAGAGGTATAGATTATGATGGTAGGGGTAGCTGGCATCACAAAACTGTTATGAAGCCCAGCTAGCTACCCCTAAATCTATGTAATTTGGCCATCTTTGTAAGGCTTACTTTGGCCAAATGTATTTAACATCTGGGGAAGAACAGGGAATGTGTAAATGTATTTCCATGTCTGTAAAAATGTATTTCAAAGTCTGTATTTGTTATTACCTGTAAATGCAATCCCGCAGTTTAGTGAATCAACATTCTTCTGTAAATGTGCTTTCTTTGTCAGCCCAGTCAGAAAGCAAATGAGATCTTCCATTCTTACTATCATTTCTATGGACAATGCAATCCACAAGTTGAAGCTTTCTATAGAATTGATAGGATTAGGGACAGCTAGATGTTGGGACTCCTGGGGTGAGGTGAAAGGCTGCTGATCAGATCTGGAAGGAAAAGCATTGTATTGACAGACACTGATTTAATCAGGGATGTGTTTTAGCATGCCCTCTGGCTGTTGTGGCACTAACTTAATCTGTGCTTAATTTGTGCTTGAATTGTCCAGTAGAATCTCCCATATAAATGATAGCACAGAGGGATATATAAAGGGGTGCTGCTGATCAGAGAATCAGTTCTATCTTCAGAGAGCCTCTGAGAGCAAGAGAGGCCAACAGCCAGAGACACTCTGGGAAGGAGTGTGGGGATCTACCCTCAGAGGACTATCTGAGAGACAGAGAGACAGAGAGACTGAGAGATATTCTGTAAAGGAGTTTGATCTTTACAGTGACCAGCTGGAGATATATCTCGGAGGGGCAATTGTGTGTGATCAGCACTCTGAGATCCTGGACAAGAAGCGGACAGGACAAGCCTTCTTGAAGCAGGCCCCTGCACCTTACGAGGCTAGAATCTACTCCCAGGCCCCCAGTTGGTATTGTATTATGTTTTGTACATCCTTTGTTTGTCTGCTGTCGTGCCAGAATAAACCCCATTTTATTCTACAACTTTGTCCTGTCTGGTGCTAGTGATCCTGGTGGTTTTGCTGTTAAAGTACTGGTCTCCCGTGACATAGATGATGCCATAGAAACCACCATTTACAGGAAGACCACTGCGACAAACAGTTTGCTCACAGCTAACAGCCACCACCCTAAGGCACTTATTAATGGTATTCCCATTGGCCAATTTCTCCGGCTCAAGAGGAATTGCAATACTGATGATGAATTTGAGATTCAATCTGTACATATGGCTAAACGTTTTTACGAGAGAGGCTACAGTAAGAGGATAGTCAAACGAGCCTACAAAAGGCCAAATACACACACCGCAGAGAACTTCTAGTTGACAAGGCACATAGACAAAGTGACAGAGTAGTACGCTTTGTGGGTACTTTTAATAAACAGTGGCATGTTGCTAGAGTGATCCTCCAAAAGCACTGTCATTTCCTTAAGGCTGAGTCCACAGTGACTTCAGCCGTGCGGAGGCGCGCTGATGCTGAGGGAAAGCGGGTGCTTTCCCTGGCCTTAGTTCGCGTGCCATCTGGGGGCGTGTCGGGGAGCGGGCCAGTGACATCATGGAGCTAGTTTACCCTCATTGGGCGAACCGCTCACCTGATCGGCTCTGCGCTCCCCTCAGCTCTCATTGTGGCTGCAAGGGCTCACTATCAAGTGTGAGTGCGTCTCAGCGCGGGTCAGCAGACGTGTGTAAAACATCAGGGACACATTAGTCCACAGTCACTTCAATGACACTCAATAAGAACATGGCTCCCTTCTAAACCTATGGGATCCTGTGGTTGTACTAAATGTAAGGCATGCCAATACATGAAAATCACAAAGGAATTCTCAAATTGGGATCATTCCAAAGTGTGCCAGATCTGCAAGTTTATCAACTGCCAGAACTGAGGTGTAATCTACCAGGGAGTAAGCAGCTGTGGTAAAATCTATGTGGGTAAAACGTGATGCCTATTAAAACAAAGGGTACTAGAACACATTGGTACAATCCGCAACAAAACTGTCAAACCCTTGGCTAGCCACATAAATAACCGCCACCATGGGGAACTTACATCTATCAAATTTATCGGCATTGATCAATTCTCCAACGGTCAAAGACGTGGAGACTGGGACACCGCCTTATTGCAAAAAGAGGCCAAGTGGATCTATAATCTAAAGACACTGTCGCCTAATGGCCTTAATTAAGGGTTTCTGTTCACCACATTTATATAAGTGTAAGGATCACTATATACTTACCATCATCCTAGTAGGTCAGATTTGTCTGACATCTCACACTGTGGCCACCCTCCTCCTTCCTCTTACTCTGCAGAAAACATATAGTGATGTCAATATCACAAGGCTTCCAAATGCATTATACCCGGAATCGGGGGTTCTAAAATCCTGACATCAGTACACTATTTACATAATTTGTTTATACTACTTGTGGAAGTTCTGTACCCACTTATGGGCTGTTCTCACCAGCAACCCCTCTAGCATGTCCCAACGCTCTTTGGGCATAATGAGTCATTAAGTGATTATAATAAAACTTCAATTCTCCCTGATACAACCTTATATGGGATGAACATGCCCCAATGAATTAATACTAAGGGCAATTGATAAGCACCATAGATCCACTTAAATAAATCACTTAACACAGTGGCCAAATAGTACAACAGACACTCTTCACATCTAAAGTGACTGTTGTTACAATACAAGTATGCACACATTGTATCTGTCATATTGCTACATATGAGAATAAGTATCATTATACAGGTCTACATAGCTCACTGAGACCATTACATAATGCGGTAATCACATGGAGAATCCAGACCAATGAGATTGCGAGACACCACTATATAACCTGCCTCCTGCCAATGGGATCCCCCCCCTCACACTGAAGCCTTGAGAAAGCGTTTCAATACGCAAAACACGTGTGTCGGCCATCTTATGCACGTGCAGGGACAACAGTTACATGGTAGCATTCAGTTCGCATGGCGATCAGCTATCAATCCCTACTGCAGCACAGGAGAGACCATAGCCGTGAACTGCACGGATGAGATAAGTCTTCAACGGGTGATTTACTAGGTAATAGTAGTGTTAATCATTTACACTACTACAACAAGTTTTTTAAGAGGTTACTTTGCTCCATTTTGTACTTAGCAGGTTGAGCTTTTTCATGAATATAGGCACTAGGTATACACATTACCACACCGCGCTCTAAGTACCAGTGGAAACATTAAGACTAAACCATACTCTATAGTATATTATTGTGGTTGTTGTTGCTAAGGTTGATACTGGGTTCATCTAACAATACTAAATAGCACAGCCCCATAATATAGTAAATCAGTGTTTATATGCAGATACACTGTGTGCCCTACTTCACATTATGTGTACCAGACTTTATGTACTCACTACATCATCTACTATAATCACTTTGCCCCACATGTAGATGCCATTTTACTGTAGCATCTGGCCCATTGATTTAGGCACTCAGTGTAGGTAACATACCTGTGTTCACCTACCTTTCCTCTTATACCCCTATATACCTAGAAACACCACTTTGCATGGGCAACCTGCATACCAGACCCTTCGGGATAATTGATCTATTATCACTCAATTATCTCATTTTATCCTTTGATCCAGAGCACCATATGTACTCGACATAGGATCTATGAGTGTGTCCTCTGTCATTTTAATCCCCATTATTTGAATACTTATGACCATTAAAGATTTATTTTAATACTACTCATCAACCATTCAGATCTGGGAATACGAGTGCTATCATCTTAACAGTTTTGCATGGCTCTTGTGTAATTTAATATACAGTATAGATTCTAAGTTCATAAAGACAATTCTGCTTTGATGATCATGAACAAGATTAAGCAGTTGAGCTCTAAAGTACCTCATGTGTTTTTGCTAATCTCTCAATGATTACTGTGGAGGAAATGACAATAATATAGTGGAAAAGTATTTACTAATTCGGAATAAAATAGTTGAATAATGAAAGATATATATTTTTCTTGTATTTTGAGTAATAATTACTGAGTGTTACTCAATCATTTTACAATTGCATATTGTCAGACCATTTGTAACACCACTCCTTGTTTGCCAGTTTAGAAAATCTTCACTTACATGTACACTGTCACAGCATTCACAATAAGATATGTGTTGAGGTTTTAAAGCCTCATCCACTTTTATTAAATGTATACCTGTAATTTATTTCACATTTTATAGACTGGTGTTAACAGCTGAACAAAAAAACCTTAATAAAATCATTAAAAAAAGGCATAGAGAGTGAAAAATAATGCAGTACGTACCATCTAATACTACATAACTGATTAATTAATAACAGATATAGGATTTTGAATGAAATGCTGCTTTAAATTAGAGGTTGACATGTTAATAATTGGTTTAGACTGGTCTGTGTCTTTTTATTGAGGTGCTTTTACTTTCTCTTCACATTGTACATTGTGGAATTAAGTATTTGGTTGTTTTGTTGTTGTTTTTTTTGCAGCCAGTTTTCTAAAAGCTATTTTAACATTGAACTTTGAAGGTGTAAAATTGCTTGAGCAGTATATCCTTAATAATGACTACCACTACCTAAAACAGTAAGGGCCACATTTACTAAGTTACCTTATGGCACAGTAAGTTGCCTTGTAACTCTACACGGCTTACTTGTAAATTCTGAGATGTTGTTTTTGCATTTAGCCTTTCAAGCCTAACGTTGCAAATATTCTATATAATGATATAAATACCATTGAAAAATTGCATCTATAAAATGGTGTTAATTGAAAAATTTTGTGTTAAGACCATAACAGCAAACTGGTTAAGCCTTAATTCTGAACTAAATGTTAAAAAATATGGCGAAACTAGTATAACATTAACAATTGACCTGCACTTGTATCAACTTTAAATTAGACACCATTGAAATACTGTTTCAATGTTATCTTACTGTAAGAAAATAACTTAAGTTTGCGTCTTATATTGTTTATTCATTGTTCATATGTTTAAATGTTGGCACTGTATCACATTGCGTTTCCAAGGTTTAATAAAATGGAAATCCAAATGAATATGTCTATGTTTAAATATGGCCATATAATTACGATTGTGTTTAAATTTATTTTTTGACCCTTCATCAGCACACTTTCCATCGTTGCTAGAAATGTTTTCTGTTTATTTGTTGTATATGTCAATGAATAATACCTTGAATAATTAACGCTCATGTCTGCACATCTGTACCTCCCTTTGTTTTATCTCTAAACAATGTTAATTAATGCTTAATAATTCACATTTATCTTGATAGAATATAAAATTGTATAGACAGAGATTTAGTCGAGAGAACATATGAAAAGGGTTTTTTTTATGATGGATTTGAGCTACAGTATTTGTGGATCTTTACCTGGAAAAAAATAGTTTTAATGAAAATCTGTTTTATCTTCTGGTCTAATTATCACGATTCTGGCAATACCACTGCAACAAGCTCTCTGAGAAGAATTTCATGACTAGTTCCATAAAATACAATTCGGAAACCACCCATGGCTATTTATATTTTAAAAAAAAGACATAATTATTATGAGTCTCAGCAGTCTTTGAGTATTTTTTTTCAGTTATTACCCATCTCCAAGGTAGACTTGTGAAGAAGAAAAAAAAGCTAATCAATTTTTACAAGAATTGGATTTATAAAGCTTAGGGTAGTGCAATGTTCATTTTTTTCTTTATAAATATATAGATGTCAAACCACCAGGGACAAAAATTAGTGAGATGTTGTAGTTCTGAACCAAATAAAACTGTATTTGAATGGAAAAGTACTGACTTTTATCAGTGAAACTATATTGAAGTTTTTGAGACCACTGATATGGTTAAAAGTCGCAGGCAATCGGTTCACATGTTTGTAAATGAGCAATTTCCAATTAACATGAACAGAAAAGTAGTATGTTCATTGAAATTTGTGGGGAAACTAAGACTTTGGGATAAAAAAAAGACAGAAAATGTGTGCTTTTATTCTCTTACAATTTTGGGGAATTTATCAAATGCAAGACGTGGCTAAAGATATATTTTGGACCCAAAGGGAAATACAATAATCTGAAATATTCATTTCTGCAAATCAACGGTGATAATATAAATACAGCAACAAGAAATTCAGAAAGAAATCATAGAAAGTTACTATTCAGTAAATGGCGTATATGATGGGAACATTGTACATGTTTTTATTTCCTTACTCCTCCCTGCTATTCTCTAATAAAGTGCTCATCAGAAGAAACACACAGTAGGGGATCATTTACAAAGTGGCAATAACCTTGAACCACTCAGTAATAGATCCACCACGTGACCATTTAACATAATGTAATCCCCTATGTGAGCTAAATTGTTAATGCAGACTAAAAATAATAATGTTTCAGAAGAGACCATTTTTAATTTATTTATTTTTCCTTTAGGATCAATACCACTTCATATTGTATGTGCACATATAACAGACATTATTGCACCCGTTACCAATAACATTTGCTACATTTGTTACATTTGTATTTCATCGGATACACAATGTGATAACAACCATGCCCCATATCATCGCTCAATAACATATTTGTATTCTATTTGTCCAAGACTAAATTTAAGAGTCTGCGATTTACTCTTCAAAATAAATTCTAAATGAACCGTACTGGATATCACACAATCTACAATAAGAGGGTGATTAAATAAAAACACCTTTATCAGACCTACTGATTTATATATGTGGATATTATTAACTGAAGTGTGATAGGTGTTGGTAATTCTTAAAGGCAATTGAGTAATAGCCGTTAGCAATTGTGCAATGTATATCTTTTGCAGTTTAATGAATAAGCCTTTCTATATGTGGTGTGTATGTAGCGCACTTTCCCCCACCCCCTGGGAGATGTGTAACTATGTGTGAGTATGGTGCAATACCTGGTGGCTCTCAGGAAGCCTAAGCCTCCGCTGCTAAGAGCATGGGGTGTATCCTGAAATGATGCTTGGTAGCATCTCCAACTGTGCGGGAATCTATGGTGTAAAATGGTGTAGAATGACCCGTCACAGGACACATAAAAATAACACACTTTGTAAAGCAGAACAGTTTTACTATGTACACTAATATGGTACAGCCTACCCACCCGGCCTCGCACGGCCATACCTCCCAAAGTACCTAGAGGCCCTTGGGCACCCAACCAACCCGGTGTCCACAAAGTCAAATCCCCCCAACCAATGTGTGGTACAGCGCTGCCCACTAATATGTGAAGGTGAGTTGGTGCACTTAGTTGGGTACCTGCTGGGTGTGTCCACACCCAGGCGTGCAGATTCTCTAGTTGATGAGATCCACAGATCCATTTACGTAACCCGCGAAGCCTCAGCCTCTATGTTGGGTGGTGTCCCACCTGGATTGTGTCACCATGAAGAGTGTCCTTGCTGGAGATGGTGGTCAGGTCCCAGACCACTGGATGCCAGGATGCAGCGTGTCCTGGCTGTGTGTCCCCTCACTATTACGCTACAGGGGCACCTATAATGGCCACTTCCCTGGGATCCTCTGCGCATGCGCTGAGCTCCATAATGGCCGCCGCACATCTGAGCCGTTCTGCGCATGCATGCAATTCAAGATGGCGGGCCCCGCTAGCCAGGTGCAACACAAAGCTCCCGGCGACTGGCTCGCCTCTCCAGCTGCCACCACAACTCCCCTAGCACCCGCAAGATGCGCGCGCTCCACAGAGATAAGGGGACCCAGGGGGAGCCCTGCTATATATATGTACATCTGACTGTATTCATGTAAATCAACTTCTCACCTACTTATAATAGGACTACTGTTACATATTTTAATGTCTGCATAAATGGTAATTAAGATAAAAGTAATTGCAGCTCAGACTTGATTCTTTATTTGAATATTTATATAGAAAAATAATTATATAATATGTGGATTAAGAGGGACCTTCCTTAATGTGCTTTATGGCGGAAGAGAGGTGCAAAGAGGTGGGGGGGGTGGGACGTTTAGTAGGGTCTCAAGTTGGGTTTATATGTTCCTCAAACCTCCCTCTAAATAACATAGATACACAGGAGATATTTAAGTAGTCAAAAAAGAGCATATATGGGATATATGCTAATAAGATGATCAAAGTCTTTTTAAATTACTCATCACACACTACCCAAAATGATTTCCATAAGAACTGTATTGACAAAACTAAGGCACCTTGTGAGGAATGGTGTACTGGTGTAAGGCCCAACATGATTAGAACCCACAACCTTTGTTATTTTTGGCAGTAGCTCTAGCAGTGCATGCTAAACCTTCTGATGGTAAACATTATCACTCTTGCAGCATACTTTGGAGTTCTACATCTCACACCTAATGCCCCCTCCCCCTGACTTCCTTAAGAACAGACCACTTGCACTTCCTGGTTGCCATTGCCAGTTCAATGTTCCTAGTGCACACCTGAGATACCTGTGAGATATACTAATATCTGGATTAGATACAGGGGTGGGCAGTAGAGTTCAAAAGTATACTGTTACTTGTGACATTGCTAGTTTAGCTCACACTGCAAGAGCTGCTACCAAGAATAACAATGGTTGTGAGTTCTGATAATTTTTTGGCCCGGCAACAGTATTTTATGAGCTGCCTTAGACTTGTCAACACAATATAGTTCTTATGGAAATCCGTATAGGAACTGTGGGATTTGAGTCATTTAAATATACTTTGCATATCTCATTAGCATATCTCTCTGGTACTTCAGATGTCTCTTTTTGAGCTCAAAGGTCTCTCCCTAAATTGTTTAGAGGGAAGTTTGAGGTGATTATATACAGCTTGGGAGAGTCACTAATAGGACATGCATATTTGAATTCTTGCTAAATTTTTGGCCCACCTCTACATATTGCTTGTGTACTCCAGTGGGCTAAAATTGGCACATGTTATCTTTATACTTGAGCATTAATTGGCACATGTTATCTTTATACTTGAGCATTAACAGATGTATATTTTATATTTTCAATTGCTCTTTTAACACCTTTGTCACAATTTGTTCTGGTGCTTGTTACAAAGACCATGTTCATTTTGTTATCAAAATGTATATCCGGGCAGAATCTGCTACAGTTGGCTAAATCAGTGTTGTATTGTATTGTATTGTATTGTATGTCTTTATTTATATAGCGCCATTAGTGTACATAGCGCTTCACAGTAGTAATACATGTGGTAATCAAATAAATAACAGATAATATAAATAACAGATCATGGGAATAAGTGCTTTAGACATAAAAGTAAAATGTCGGAAGAGGAGTCCCTGCCCCAAGGAGCTTACAGTCTAATTGGTAGGTAGGGAGAACGTACAGAGACAGTAGGAGGGAGTTCTGGTAAGTGCGTCTGCAGGGGGCCAAGCATTATGTATCGTGTTTAGAATATCCACAGTGCTATTCATATGCTTCTTTAAGCAAGTGTGTCTTAAGGTGGGTCTTAAAGGTGGATAGAGAGGTTGCTAGTCGGGTACTGAGGGGAAGGGCATTCCAGAGGTGTGGGGCAGTCAGTGAAAAAGGTTTAAGGTGGGAGAGGGCTTTAGATACAAAGGGGGTAGAAAGAAGACATCCTTGAGAAGAACGCAAGAGTCTGGATGGTGCATACCGAGAAATTAGGGATGAGATGTAAGGAGGGGCAGAAGAATGTAAAGCTTTAAAAGTGAGGAGAAGAATGGAGTGTGAGATGCGGGATTTGATCGGAAGCCAGGAGAGGGATTTCATGAGGGGAGATGCTGAGACAGATCTAGGAAAGAGTAGAGTGATTCTGGCAGCAGCATTTAGGATAGATTGTAGGGGAGACAGGTGAGAGGCAGGAAGGCCGGACAGCAGGAGGTTACAGTAATCAAGACGGGAGAGAATGAGGGCCTGAGTCAGAGTTTTAGCAGTCGAACAACAGAGGAAAGGGCGTATCTTAGTTATATTGCGGAGTAAAAAGCGACAAGTTTTAGAAATGTTTTGAATGTGAGGGGCGAATGTGAGAGAGGAGTCGAATGTGACCCCTAGGCAGCGTGCTTGGGCTACTGGGTGAATGATTGTAGTTCCAACAGTAATGTGGAAGGAGGTAGTAGGGCCAGGTTTGGGAGGAAGTATGAGGAGCTCTGTTTTAGCCATGTTGAGTTTAAGGCGCCGGAGGGCCATCCAGGATGATATAGCAGAGAGACATTCAGAAACTTTGGTTTGTACAGCAGGTGTAAGGTCAGGTGTTGAAAAGTATATTTGTGTGTCGTCAGCATAGAGGTGATAATTAAACCCAAAAGATGTTATTAGGTCACCTAGAGAGAGTGTGTACAGAGAAAAGAGAAGAGGTCCCAGGACAGAGCCCTGGGGTACCCCCACAGAGAGATCAATAGAGGAGGAGGAGTTGTTAGCACAAGAGACAATAAAAGTACGATGGGAGAGGTAGGATGAGATCCAGGATAGAGCTTTGTTCCGAATACCTAGAGTATGGAGAATGTGGAGGAGAAGAGGGTGGTCCACGGTGTCAAATGCTGCAGAGAGGTCGAGTAATATGAGCAGAGTGTAATGACCTCTGTCTTTGGCAGCATGGAGGTCGTCAGTTATTTTAGTGAGGGCTGTTTCGGTGGAGTGAGCAGTGCGGAAGCCAGATTGTAGAGGGTCTAGGAGAGAATAGGTGTTGAGAAAATGGAGCAAGCGAGAGAATACAAGACGTTCAAGTAGTTTAGAGGCAAAAGGCAGGAGGGAGACAGGTCGATAGTTAGAAAGACAGGTAGGGTCAAGCTTGCTGTTTTTGAGTAATGGTATGACTGTTGCATGTTTGAAGGAGGATGGAAAGGTTCCAGAGCAGAGGGAGGAGTTAAAAATGTGTGTAAGCATAGGGATTATAGTAGGAGCTAGAGGTTTTAGGAGATGGGAGGGAATGGGGTCAAGAGGGCAAGTGGTAGAGGGAGAAGAGGAGATCAAAAGCGACACATCCTCCTCTGCGACAGTGGAAAAAGAGTCAAGGAAGGCAGGAGGAGAGTTAGGAAGAGGTGTAGGATGGGGGGAAGAAACAGACGGAATGTTCTGCCGTATGGATTCCACCTTTTCCTTAAAATAGTCAGCAAAGTCCTGAGCGGAGATGGAGGAAGGAGAGGCAGCTGAGGGTGGTTTGAGTAGAGTATCAAAGACAGAGAACAGTCGGCGTGGGTTAGACTTGTGCATGTTGATTAGTGCAGAAAAGTAGGCTTGTTTAGCTTGCGAGAGGGCAGAGTTGAAACAGGATAGCATAAATTTGTAGTGAAGGAAGTCTGCGAGAGTGTGAGACTTCCTCCAGAGGCGTTCAGAGGAACGAGTGGAGGAACGCAGCATGCGCGTGTGGGAATTTAGCCAGGGTCTAGGGTTAGAAGGGCGAGGGCGGCAGAGAGAAAGCGGGGCATGTAGATCAAGAGACGAGGACAAGACAGTGTTGTACTTTCTAACCAGGTTGTCAGGGTCTGTAGCAGAGCTGAGAGAGGAGAGGGAGGAGTGTAAAGTGAACTCAAAGTCAGGTAAGTGAATAGAGCGCAGGTTTCTGCAGAACCGGGGGGTAGATGGAGGTGGAGAAGGGGAGAAGCGAGATAAAGAGAATGAGATGAGATGATGGTCAGAGAGAGGAAAAGGGGAAATGGAGAAATCAGAGAGAGAGAAGTTTTTAGTGAAAACCAGGTCTAAGTAGTGGCCATCCTTGTGGGTGCTGGCTGCAGTCCACTGTTGAAGGCCAAAAGAAGAGGTAAGAGAAAGAAAGCGGGAAGCCCAAGAGAGAGAGGGGTCATCAATGTGGCAATTGAAGTCCCCAAGGAGAAGAACAGGGGAGTCTGAGGAGAGAAAGAAAGAGAGCCAGGATTCAAAGTGAGAGAGAAAGGCAGAAGGGGGATGAGTAGAGGTAGGTGGGCGATAGATGACCGCCACATGAACAGGGAGAGGAGAGAAGATCTGGACAGTGTGAGCCTCAAAGGAGGGAAAAGCAAGAGAGGGGGGAATAGGAAGGGTCCGGTAATGGCAGACAGAGGAGAGCAGGAGCCCCACGCCTCCACCCCTGCCATCAGGGCGCGGAGTGTGGGAGAAGGAAAGGCCACCATAGGAGAGGGCAGCTTCCAGAGCAGAGTCAGACTGAGTGAGCCAGGTCTCAGTTATAGCAAAGAGAATCAGGGAGTGAGAGAGAAAGAAGTCATGTACAGAGAGGAACTTGTTAGAAAGAGAGCGTGCGTTCCAAAGGGCACAGGAGAAAGGGAGAGAGGAGGGAGGGTGGCAGGGGATGGGTATGAGGTTGGAGATGTTGACACCAGAAGGAGTAGAAGTTGCATGTGGGAGGCGAGGACGAGTGCAAGTAGCAATAAGACAGGGACCAGGATTGGGAGAGATATCCCCAGAAGCAAGGAGGAGAAGCATGGATAGAAAGAGGATGTGTGAGGAGGATTTGTAGGGGTGTTTTTTAGTGCAGGGGATATAGCTGTGTGGTGTCAGAGGATGCAGGTAAGAAAGGAGTTCATGTGAACTGAGAAGTGGTGACGAAAGGAGAGATGGAGATATATGAATAGAGTTTGAGACATACTGAGGCTGGTAGAAAGAAGTGCATAATTTGAGAAGAAGTGAAGTCACAGCAAATATAAATGGTAAAGGCAGCATCACAGCAGTAATGATGCAGTCTGGTATTGATGTTATCCTCCTTTCCAGCGTAGTTCAAATGCAGGAATCAGGGCCAGATGGGGTGTCCACTTCTTCCTCACTTCTTTTGAACTTCCTTTTAAACTTCAGTTGTTCAGTAGTCATGCAACTTATAATGGGCCACTTGGATATGGGCTGCAAGCAGACTAGCTGTTCTGACTGGGTTTATATAGGCTTAGCATTGGATCACTTGCATATACTATATAATACACACAGCAGAGGCTTCAATGAGGATTTAGAGATGGATTTTACCTAGCATTGGATCACTTGCATATACTATATAATACACACAGCAGAGGCTTCAATGAGGATTTAGAGATGGATTTTACCTAGCATTGGATCACTTGCATATACTATATAATACACACAGCAGAGGCTTCAATGAGGATTTAGAGATGGATTTTACCTAGCATTGGATCACTTGCATATACTATATAATACACACAGCAGAGGCTTCAATGAGGATTTAGAGATGGATTTTACCTAGCATTGGATCACTTGCATATACTATATAATACACACAGCAGAGGCTTCAATGAGGATTTAGAGATGGATTTTACCTAGCATTGGATCACTTGCATATACTATATAATACACACAGCAGAGGCTTCAATGAGGATTTAGAGATGGATTTTACCTAGCATTGGATCACTTGCATATACTATATAATACACACAGCAGAGGCTTCAATGAGGATTTAGAGATGGATTTTACCTAGCATTGGATCACTTGCATATACTATATAATACACACAGCAGAGGCTTCAATGAGGATTTAGAGATGGATTTTACCTGAGGAGAGAAGAAGGATAAGATCCATTAGGGTAAGAGTTCCTTCCTTTTAAACTTCAGTTGTTCAGTAGTCATGCCACTTATAATGGGCCACTTGGATATGGGTTGCAAACAAAAGGAGCAGGAGACAAATAAGAACTTTGCTCAGGAGCAACTAGCTGGGGAATCTAAATTGTAACTATATCAAACTGAACAATAGATTAAAGAATTTAAAGACGCAATCCCAAGTAATTTACATTTTGTTATAAAAAAAACATATTTTTTAACATATGCAGCATTTGATTACCTTTATTGAAAACGAATTTTACTAAGTTGCCGATCGATCAGTAGCATCTTTGCAGGGTTCACTAAATGGCTGTCTTTCAGTTTCAAATCAATCCTTCAGTCAGTGTAACTTAGCAGCTACAATGTATTTTTATATTATGATAGTAACATTATTTATTGTTACAGTTTACAGTTCAAACTGGTGGGAATATTGGCAACAAATAATCACAAACAGGAAAGGTTTACAAAGATCTTGTATTGCTGGGGAGGTGTGCTAAAGCCTGCTATAGAAATCAAAAGAATGCAATTTTTAATGACTTTATATAATGAGCATAAGAGTTTAATTTTAAAATTAAAAAGGCAGTACGTATTGGCTAATCCTACTGAACTG
This sequence comes from Ascaphus truei, assembly GCF_040206685.1. Lineage (NCBI taxonomy): Eukaryota > Metazoa > Chordata > Amphibia > Anura > Ascaphidae > Ascaphus > Ascaphus truei. The sequence goes on along the minus strand of NC_134485.1, from coordinate 306,807,192 downwards.
ATTTATTTAAAAAAAGAACGATACACAGGATATTCCTTGGACTGCTCCTTTAAAAATAATAGAATATACAATGAAGATAATTTTCAAAACTAAATCTCACTCAATCCACATGTATCATTCATGATACAGTACATACAAATTTGTTACATATGATAAATTTTTTATGGAATGTCTGTGTTTAATAAATGCAAAATAATATGCACGTTTCGTTTTAAAAATTTAAATAAATATTTACCATTTTAAGAAAAATAGGACAATTTTTTTAAAAAAAACCTCCTCCCTTTTTTTACCTCTTTTAAGCTGAAACTGTAGAGAAATGTTAATGACCATGCAGCACAAATTGCTTTGGAGTAACATTTTTTTATGAAACCAGAACATTACAAACTTAGTTTTAATAAAATGATTGAGCTGTATACTCATGCTTTGTGACAAGGCTAGTAACTGGGCAGTGTAAGTACAGTATATATGTTTAGAACATTATCTCTCTCTCTGGCTCATCAGTACCAAATATGCCAATGTTAAACAATCTGTACACACGCTACGGGCCAATAAGTTCACCCATTACCTAAATACTTTTTTTATTAATTGCCGCATTGCGTCTACGGTTCGTTTTTTAAAATCCAAGTGTATTTAGAAAGTGTGCACCATGACGCACATTATCAAATAAGATTTTACCATTTTTATTGTGCACCACACGTTATAGCCACTTCCCAAAATCTGATAAATACGACACAACATTTGAAAGTAAAGATCTCTTTTTTGTTTTGCATTTTAATTTAAGATACACAAATTATTTAAAGCATTATGTGATATATGGGCCCTTCAGGGTGGGACTTGTGCCTGCATATCTTATGTAAATCACGGCATACATTAAAAAAAATATATTTTAAAAAATATTTTATATTTATTTTATGGATTTCAAAATGATATTCTGTCATTTTAGGCATTTAATACATAACTATTATATTTTTTAGCAGAAAATGTATTTTTGGAAAGTCTGAGATTTTTGTATTGTAATCTAATTCAATACATATTTTATTCTAATTAACAAATATGGGATTTTGGTTATATATGTTGATCTGTTTTTCTCATATGCATCAAATGGAATGTGTGATTCATAAATTATGTTCCTGAATCCAGATAGGTTGTAGATAGTGTATATAGCTAAATACAGAGGTGGAAAAATCCTAAAAATTCTTTGCTTGCATCTGAGTTACACACCCTGTACCTGATCTCACTCTGGTGCTTTGCTCCTGCCGCCTCCATGGCAAACTGCTAACTGACCTATCAGTCACCATGACTGGCAACACCGCAGCCGATCTTACTTTTAGCAGGATAGGTTGCACTATTGACGCTCTCTGTGACTAACAGCCAGGTAAGTCAGTATTGCGCTGTGTAGCCGTTTGGAACGAGTCACGAGAGAGGCGTAATGGCGGGAATTAGTCATGAGAGAGGGAGTGGGAGCATTTCGTGTTTGACCGTCCCGGTTGTCATTTGACCCAATGCAGCTTAACTTTGGGCTGGGGAAGGGGAGGGGTGTATGTGTGTGTGTTTGTTTTTGTCACAACCACTGGCACATAGCCACCAAAAGGGGTGAATCTAAATCTCCTAAAAATGTTGTCTGGCTCCTAAGTTTATTTTTATTTTTGTCCGCCTCTGAATTAATATACATTGTACATGTGAATAAATACTTTTCTCTTGCAACACAGTAAGTCAAAAATCCATTAGAAACACACTTGGTTCTTTCAGTTCTTCACAAAACAACTTTTTTTTCAGTTTGTTATTTAATAAGCCACACATAATAGGATATTACATATCATTCCAGTTGGCTAATTCTTGTAAACATGATCTCTGGTTAGTCATGTTAAGGTAATGCCAGCAGGGTGGGAGATGCAGATAAAAGGTGCACTAAAGCGTTTCAAATTCAATCATTAAGTTTCAGTGCACCCATCTGCTCTCAGAAAATATAATTGGAAACTCAATGAATTGACCTTTACGTGTCATTTTAGACCTTTTTTTGTTTAAAACCTTTTAAAAGCTGATAAAGTTTTATTTGATAAGAACAAAGATAAATAACTTTGTTACACATTTAGACTTTCATCCATCTCTCTTCCAAAACCTCTCCCCCCCACGGAGATTTAATGAAATTATTTTTTTAATCAACGTTTTGTAGTTAGGCATTGGGGTGGGAGGGTGACACGAGAGAAAGGACGATGAACATACAGTAGTGGCTATTACATTTATGTACAATTTTGCAATGTTTTTCTTAAATCAAAATATAAAGTGTTCTATTTACTACATCGATGCAACAGGAATTCAGTGAAGTAAATAAACTGTAAAAGTATGCATCTCTTCATAAGTTTAGAAATGTATCCCCTAGCCAAATGTATTTCTTTGACGCAGATGTTATTTTACACAGGTGGAGTAGTTCATATAAATCCACTTGTGTTTTACTAACGCGTGGGACACAGGTAAACTGACTTTTTAAATTACAAGGTAACTTATGGCAAATGAGAATTGTGTTGCGATATGCGAGTGTGATTTAATGTTATCTTTGTGATGGTATGTTGTTTTGTTGTCAGAAGTTCACACAGTGAAAACTAAAATAATTTGACTGGTGTTATTTTAGCCTGCTCGATCAAAATCCCTGAAATATTTATGCACAAAAGAAAAAGGCATATATAATCCAATTTCACAACTCAAAATATGAGGGCGAGCAGTAAAGAGAAAGCTGTATTGGCAGCATAACTCCATTAACAGGATTTGGATCTACATTATTGACAAGGAATTACTGTTAATATGATCCAATGTATTAACTTGACATGAAAACTGGAACAGTATAATATGTCTGCAGTCTAATTGACAGGGTGGCTCTTTGAATAGCCTCCTAATGCATTTTTATTGGCAGTATAGCAGAGCAATGAGGATAGATCTTTGGAGAATGAAACAACTATATTACATAGAACAACACTCGTAAGTGTGAATTTGATAAAATATGACAATTATTGTTCAGTCTCCTTACATTTATTCTGAACTCTAGCATCCGGCAAACAAAGCTTATTCAAAACATCCAAATAAAAGACTGAATTGCATGACACAAGCATCAATGGTAAGGGGTTTATCTTGCCACTTACGCCTCCATATAATTTAATTATTTATTTGTGCCTCAATTTTTTTTATATTCTTGGCGATACAATTCATCTGTTGCTTATTTGTCACATTTTTATTGCATTATACATACAGATGTAGCCAGACTAATTTTCCCTACTGCTGAAGAAAGCCACGGGAATGCAACCATGGCATCATGTGGCAGCAGGGATTAATGCAGGGGAAAGTCCGATACAGAAGTATGGACCTCTTCACAAGTCGCCTTGACCATTGCCAGAGCCACAGAATTTAGCTTTTTTTGCTGTATCAATGCACACAGTATATCTATATGTAAACCTCTTTTTATAACGTGCACATTCACATTTCACAAACAGTCATCTAAACAGGTCCACCAGTGAGGGAGGGCAACTGTCTGGTGTTCGGCAGCTGAGGGGGCCCGGCAGCCAAGCCCGGAAGTTGGACCTGACTAGAAGTAGGTTGCGACTTCCAAGATTGTCCGACTGACCAGAGCCCTTCTTCTGTCGGGCCCATGGGAGAAACAGGTGGACTCTCTCTCCCACCCCAGCAGACGGGCTCCCTGGTCATCCCTTATCAGCCCCCCCCACCTTCCTCCCTACACGTAAGAATCTCTCGGCAACCCCTGCCTCATTAATACCACTGCTGCTCATTGACTTTAGAACCTGTGTTACATTTGTGTTACAGGCCCCATACAACCCAGAGGTGGACCTGCATCTAAATTATCTTCTGCTTTTTGTTACTGAAATATGTCAAATATGCTTTTGAGAATACACATATATTGATGTAATGGCTGCTACATTATTTAACCAGTATTTGTTATAGACCAAATTTCTAGTTGTTAAACAGATGTTTTTTTAAGATTACTGAAAAGTATTCAAGAAATGTATACCGTTTAGGCATTATTTTTATTTAAAGGTGGTATAAATATATACATAACTATTAAATAATCCTAAATTTGTTTTAATGCTTTATGTATTATGTTTTTTAGAGTTATTTGTTCAGTTTCATAAAACTGGTTAACCTCCACAGTGCCCTTATGATGTACCAATTATTGCATGGGCTCTGGCATTCTAGGCACACTTGTGATATACCTGGTATGTCATGGGCCCTTTCTTGTTTTCTGCGTGGTGCTCGAGCTGACCACTCCACTAACATTCCCATCATCTGGACATCCCGATACCTGGCACTGTAAAGCTTAAAGCTGCAATATACTAATTTTAAGATTTTTTTTTGTAAAATATGTAGCCCTTGTTCCACCCCTCCCCCCCCTAAGTGAGAGAGGGTGGGTATGCCATTATCTGCTACTTCTAGGTGCTGGTGCAAACCTGTAGGTAACAGGAGGGCTTAGCGCTCCGCGGTGGTGTGGGGAGAAACAGGACAGGAGGGACAGGTTACCTGGGTCTCAGTTGGTGCAGCGCCTCCAGCCAGCAGGGATCCTCTGGGGATGTTCAGGGGATGGGCCCCTACTGACATTCCTACATACACAGAGACAGAAGCAGACAGTCTGGTCTTTTCTGATGGTTTATTTCAGCAGCTACACAGGACATAGAACATACTTTCTTCATAGCTGTACTTCACCTCTCCTGCTATTCGTTATCCTCCTGGTCAGACCCCTAACTCAGGCCTAATTCTCTTCCCTCCCATCCCCTCATTGGTGGGAGGGAGAGGCTCTCTTTTCT